>NC_091221.1:3736391-3821391 GCF_040958095.1 Procambarus clarkii | reverse complement strand
CACAACAAACCCACGTGGCATGGCTCGTACATTACTGGAACGTATTTTTTCACTTAACCTGACAGGTTTCAAAAAGGCTGCCTAATAAACATCTTTAATATGGCTCCTAACTCTCTAATACAAACTCCGCCCATAGCTAAAACAATGTAATCAAATATTTAACCTTATAAACCTAAAAAGAAATACGTTATGCATACGAATCGTTCCAAACAATAAATGTTGTATCCGACGCACATCCAAACATGAAGGAGATGACGTTTCTGTCCGCCCCAATATCCATGATATTGTAAGCAATAGTCTGTATTGTCATACCTTCGTCAGACACTTGGTAAAAGTCAAACTTTAGTATTCAAATACAGAAGCTTCAACACAATAACATAAGTGTCTCCACAGTGGGTTAAACACTACAATATTCTAACTTCAGGATATATCGAGTATAGAGAGAGTGGGAAGACGCCGCTTGTGACAAGGAGATCATTCTGGTGTTGAACATGACGATGGTCCACAGCAGAAAGTGCCGCAATGTAAACACGCGACACGCTACTCTACCCTTCTCCCTCGGACGCCATACACAAGCACTGACAAACGCGCCAAGCGGCTGTCACCGTCGCACGAACGACTGTGAAGCACTGCACTCAACCCTCCAGTTCTCCGCACTGCAGGACGTCTCAAATTGAAAAGATGTTGGTGCGTGCCAGCCGTGCCCGAGGCTAGGGGCCCCATCACCCTGCAGGAGCCCCCTACCTCCTAGACCCTGCCCGCTCACTAACTTCAACTTCCCGTGGCACAAACCTAACCATTTTTTGTAACAATGAGTCTTCCGCTCACTCCCCCACCTCTTTCTTTCCTTGGGCAAAATACGAGGCAGCGGCGAACAATCACTTTCCCTTCCCTCACTCCGCCAGCCGACTCATCTCTCCCGCCTCGCCCAGGATCCTTTCCCTTGGTCACGTGCCCGCCTGGCGGCCTCCCGGGGGTGACGCCCCCTCCCACAACCCACCCTCCCCTCACCCCAGGCACACCTCTCGCATGGAGGGGAAGGGAGGGGGAGAGATGGACCTGCCCCTCGTCCTCAGTAGACCTGAGGACAGGGGGGCAGGTCCTCAGTACACCTCCATAAATGTGTCCAGTAACTCTCGACAAAGCCACAACCTTCTCCACAACATATTGTAACTCTGCTAGTGACGAGTGAAGTAAACGCAGGCGGGCTTTGAGCTTACCACACTCCCAAACTTTTCAGCGCGACAAGAGAGGTGTTGTTTGAAGTGCAGTGTGAGGAGGTGAGGAGTGAGAGTGTGTGTGCGTGTGTGTGTACTCACCTAGTTCTCACCTAGTTGTGTTTGCGGGGGTTGAGCTCTGGCTCTTTGGTCCCGCCTCTCAACCGTCAATCAACAGGTGTACAGATTCCTGAGCCTATCGGGCTCTGTCATATCTACACTTGAAACTGTGTATGGAGTGAGCCTCCACCACATCACCCCCTAATGCATTCCATTTGTCAACCACTCTGACACTAAAAAAGTTCTTTCTAATATCTCTGTGGCTCATTTGGGCACTCAGTTTCCACCTGTGTCCCCTTGTGCGTGTTCCCCTTGTGTTAAATAGACTGTCTTTATCTACCCTATCAATCCCCTTCAGAATCTTGAATGTGGTGATCATGTCCCCCCTAACTCTTCTGTCTTCCAGCGAAGTGAGGTTTAATTCCCGTAGTCTCTCCTCGTAGCTCATACCTCTCAGCTCGGGTACTAGTCTGGTGGCAAACCTTTGAACCTTTTCCAGTTTAGTCTTATCCTTGACTAGATATGGACTCCATGCTGGGGCTGCATACTCCAGGATTGGCCTGACATATGTGGTATACAAAGTTCTGAATGATTCTTTACACAAGTTTCTGAATGCCGTTCGTATGTTGGCCAGCCTGGCATATGCCGCTGATGTTATCCGCTTGATATGTGCTGCAGGAGACAGGTCTGGCGTGATATCAACCCCCAAGTCTTTTTCCTTCTCTGACTCCTGAAGAATTTCCTCTCCCAGATGATGTGTGTGTGTGTGTGTGTGTGTGTGTGTGTGTGTGTGTGTGTGTGTGTGTGTGTGTGTGTGTGTGTGTGTGTGTGCGTGCGTGCGTGTGCGTGTCGGGAGGTGTGGTGTTGGTGTTCTGGTATGTGCTCTCACTCAAGCGCTCTCTCACACACACACTAATTACTTCACGGTTATCATCAGCGACATATGCTAATTGGCCAACATAAGAACTTCCTTTACAAACTTGAGTAAGGAATCGTTCAGGACTCTGTATACCACTTATGTCTGACCAATCTTGGGGTACACAGCTCCAGCCTGGAGTCCAAACCTATTTAAACACAAGACAAAGTTAGAAAAGATTCAGAGGTATGCCACAGGGCTAGTCCCAGAACTGAGAGGTATAAGCTACGAGGAAAGGCTACGGGAGCCAAGCATAACGTCCCTGGTAGACAGAAGTGTAACGGGAGACATAATAACCACCTACACAATTCTCAGGGGAATTGACAGGGTTACTTTTGCGATGATTTCGGGGCTCAACGTCCCCACGGCCCAGTCCTCGACCAGGCCTCCAGGGTCGACAAAGACAAACTATTTAGCACGGGTGGATCACGAACAAGGGGACAGAGGTGGAAACCAGTACCCAAAGCAGCCACAGAGACAGTAGAAAGAATTGTTTCAGTGCCAGATTAGTTAACAAGTGTAATGCATTAGGCAGTGATTTGGTGGAGACTGACTGCATACACAGTTTCAAATATAGACTTAATAGAGCCTAATAGGCTCCAGAATCTGTACGCCAGTTGATTGACAGTTGAGAGGCGGGAGCAAAAAGAGCCAGAGCTCAATCCCCTCAAGCTCAACAAGGTGAGTTCAACATAACTGTTGGGCCGACCTGTCAAGTGGTTAACAGGTGCTCAGGCGCAAGTGTATTCACCTACTGTATCTCGCTACTGGTGAGGTGATCACAGCACTACAGTCTGGAGACATAAGTCTTCACCAGCGAGGTGGTGCAGACCACAGACAGACTGTTCTACGGTACAGGAGGCCTGGTCGACGACCGGGCCGCGGGGACGCTAAGCCCCGGAAGCACCTCAAGATAACCTCAAGGTAGGACAGTAAGGAGTACAGAGCCAGTATGGTCGGTAGTCAAGTGACCGATAATGACGCAACAATCTACCGCTCTCCCATATTTACACCCAGTAACCTTAACAATACGTGTCAATAAATCTATTAGTTTCAGCCTAGGTACCATAGCTTCAGGAAGCAGTGTAGATGTGAGCGGGGAAGAGTGGAGACAGCAGGGCCTCTTCCCCAGCACCAGGTGACCACCATTACGCCAGGTTCACCAAACTGATCATCGCCATTAGCATTACAACAAGGCGGCCCCAAGACCCGGACCCGGAAAACGTTAAGAGGAAGTGTGGGTGGTGGAAGCGTGGCGAGGAGCCGCCTGCCACAAGGGACACAGACGGGTTCCTCGCCGGCGGCCCTGACCTCCGGCCGCGGCTGACCATGCCGCCCACTTACTCACTATATGCCTGTACACTTATCTATACAGCAGGCTCCTCGTCTCCACCAAGGACCCCGACAGGAAGTCTCTGGTGGCAGGAAGAGGCACTTGGTTATGGCGGCGACGCTAGCGATGACGGACGGAGGAATGGAACCCACGCCGCGTGAACGCCATGATTGCGGACGGCACGCGGCAGTGGCTGCGGTGGTGGCGGCACCGGGAGATACGAACTTCCTGATTGCTGGCGGTAGATAGCATGGCGTCACGCTCCCCCGTCCAAGAATGCTTCCTTCACAATATACTCCTGCCCTTATTGCCTACGTGGAATCGATAAATTAATAAGCTTGAGACGTTCCTTTATTCTTGTCACTTCAGCAGAGTTCTAGGGATAGAGCAATCATGTAAAATGATTGGGATAACCTGAGTGATTAAATATCAACTGTTTACGCTTGCAAAAGCAATTGATATATAAGAGTGTAGTGATGGTTCGGAAACTGCAGGTAGGTACATCTTCTGTCTTCTGTACCAAAGAGAGCTTTCTCAAGTCGGACAGGAAGAGCTTTGCTCTCTATTTGTGATGCATGTCGTGTTGGTAAGGCTAGGTATCCAGGGCAGGTTCATCGCTGCAGATAATAATTCGTGGAGCAACCTTGAGCATTGTGGACCCGGATGCTACCACCGAGGGCCGCACTTCCTACTGAGGACGACTCTTTTGAAAGGTAATATGCGTGTTCTTACGGCTAGCCTAGCTTCCCCTGCCAGAGGTAGAGTGACCCCTGGGTGTTAAGTAGCGCCAGGGCATGAAAGGTCACTATAGAGAGGGTGCACTGTAGCCCGCCACAGCCTTGAGAGCAATAGCACAAAAAGTGCCAGGCCGCCGCGGGCAGACACACCTTGTCATGCATTAGGGCTCCCTTAATGCGCAGCTTATGAAGCAAGACGACGTTTTTGGTGGCCTGGCGTATGGATGAATGAGTGATGATGGCGGGCACAGAGAGTCAGCTGACGCACCACCACACACAACACACACACACACACTCCAGAAAACCACCATGACGGGAGTAACTGGCAACCCCCAAGCGGTATCCTTGAACAGCCATACTAACTTCCTCCTGAGCTTTGTTCAACAAGGACACTCACAGCACCCAAGGTGCCCACCACCACCACCACTACCACACACTATACCCCACGTGCCCCCACGGGTACCAACCAGCTGAAGTGCCGCAACCCAAACACCCAAGAAGCACATGTCGCAGCTTTGTTGCCCGAAACGCTTTGCGTAATAGTGGCTTTAGGTATTGTATGTACTAGCTCTATCTATATAACAATCCATTAATGTAACATCACTTGTATGTATGTATGTACCTTACCTGAATAAACATATTTATATTTATTTACAATAACGTCCAGGGTGGCCGTCCCCCCCCCCCTACCCCCACGACCATCAGGCCTATCAATTGAAATAAGTTTGAGGTAAAATACACACAAAGGGATGAGGTAGCTCAAGCTATTCTCACCCCGTTCAGTACATGGTGTTAATACATACATAGACACACATCACAAGCAATAAACATATTACCAAACATTCTGAGAGATAAACATCTACATTTCCTCAGGTCTATTAACACGCACAATATCTTCCGGCGCGATCTACCGCTGGTAGCCGAGGAGCAGCGTGCAGAGAAGCACTGCGAGAAAGGAGAGAGGGGAAGAAAAAAGGAGAATAGTAGGGAAGAAGGGGGGAAAGGGGGGGAGGGCTGGGATAGGAAGGAACAATGCGAAGGGGAAGAGAAGAATGGAAGGCCAGAGAGAGATGGAAGGGGGAGGGAAGGAGAAAGGGAGGTGGAGGAGGGCGAGACGGGAATGAGGGGGAGGGGAGAGGAGGGAGAGGGAGGGGGGGGCAAGAACAGAGGGAGGCGGGGAAGTGAGAGAGAGACACGGAGGTGTGGCAGGGATGAACAGTAGCCAATATATACAGTAGTTACATTTTGCCTATGTTAAGGCCATAAATTAGTAGCTGGTATCACAGTAGTTAGGTGGGTGGGGAGCGGATTAATTATCACACCGTAATTACTTAAGTGTAGTTAGACAAGTGTAGTTATCTAAGTGTAATTACCTAAGTGTAGTTACAGGATGGCGCACGCTTTGTCATGTAACGCTTTCAAACAACTGACGGCCGTCTACCACACTGCAAAAGTGGACGTTCTTATATGTTTTCGGCACCTTTGTGTGTGTGTGTGTGTGTGTGTGTGTGTGTGTGTGTGTGTGTGTGTGTGTGTGTGTGTGTGTGTGTGTACTCACCTAATAGTATTCACCTAGTTGTGCTTGCGGGGGTTGAGCTCTGGCTCTTTGGTCCCGCCTCTCAACTGTCAATCAACTGATGTGCAGATTCCTGAGCCTACTGTATGGAGTCAGCTTCCACCACATCACTGCCTAATGTGTGTGTGTGTGTATGTGTGTGTGTGTGTGTGTGTTACCAAGACGCAGTACGCAGCGTGACGCATTGCGTCTCACCAGCGGGTGAGGTGGGAAAGTATACGCCACCACACGCTCACTCACGCCACATATCCTTCACCCAAGAGCCCAAGCTCAATCCCCCATCTCTCCCGCAAGCACCCCGAGGTCAGTATATATATTATACCCAGTGATGGAGTCAGTTTACGGGTTCACCATAGCCCGTGCTACATGGACACTTCGTTCTGAGTAGCTAAATCTGAAACAACAACAGTTAGGTCTGCCACAACACACACACAGGGGGGGCTAGATTCACGAAGCAGTTACGCAAATACTTACGAACCTGGGGCCAGATTCACGAAGCAGTTACGCAAGTACTTACGAACCTTTATCCAGATTCACGAAGCAGTTACGGAAATACTTACGAACCTGGGGCTAGATTCACGAAGCAGTTACGCAAATACTTACGAACCTGGGGCCAGATTCACGAAGCAGTTACGCAAGTACTTACGAACCTTTATCCAGATTCACGAAGCAGTTACGGAAATACTTACGAACCTGGGGCTAGATTCACGAAACAGTTACGGAAATACTTACGAACCTGGGGCTAGATTCACGAAGCAGTTACGCAAGCACTTACGAACGTGTACATCTTTCTTCAATTTTTGACGCCTTTGGTTACATTTATTAAACAGTTTACATGCATGAAAACTTGCCAATCAACTGTTGTTATTGTTATAAACAGCCTCCTGGTGCTTCGGAGCTCATTAACTGTTTAATAATTGTAAACAAAGCCGCCAAAGATTGAGAAAAGATGGACAGGTTCGAAAGTGCTTGCGTAACTGCTTCGTGAATCTGGCCGGTTCGTAAGTGGTTGCGTAACTGCTTCGTGAATCTGGCCTCAGTCTTCCTCTTGTCATCTACCAACTGTTCAACATTTAACACGCTACACAGATAGGTATATCATATATATCAGTCATAATTATACCACCTTACACTGTCACAGTTATCCCACACTGTTATAACTATACCACACAACACTGTTATAAGTATACCACACAACACTGACAAAGTTATACCAACCAACACCGTAGTTATACCATGCTACATGTTGTTCTGGTAGTTATTCTAGACTACAACACAAGGTAGATAATTCTATTCTACAATACAAGGTAGATAATTCCATTATTTAACACGGGTGGTACTCGAACAAGGGGACACGGGTGGAAACTGAGTACCAAAATGAGCCACAGAGACATTAGAAAGAACCTTTTCAGTATAAGAGTAGTTAGTAAAAGGAATGTACTAGGCAGTGATGTGGTGGAGGCTGACTCCATACACAGTTTCAAATGTGGATATGATAAGAGCTCAATAGGCTCAGGAATCTGAAGACAAGCTGACTGACAGTTGAGAGGCGGGACCAAAGAGCCGAAGCTCATCCCCCGCAAGCACAATTAGATGAGTATAATTAGGCGAGGACACACACACACACACACACACACACACACACACACACACACACACACACACACACACACACACACACAGCAGTTGAGTGACAGTTGAAAGGCGGGACCAAAGAACCAAAGCTCATCCCCCGCAAGCACAACTAGGTGACCACAACTGAGTACAGGAAAGGAAAACATAGATAGTACAGGAGAGAAAGGGGAGATATGATAATATATAAGATTGGAAAAAATAAATATATAAATATATATATGGGGGGAATTGATAAGGTAGTCAAAGCAGCATTGTTAAAAGCTAGTAACAGCTGAACGAGGGGTCATAGATGGGAACTTGAGACGCAAATGAGTCGCAGAGATATCAGAAAGGGATTTGTCAGCGTCAGAGCTGTCAATAAGTGGAACAGGTTAGACGTAAATGTCCTCGAAGCTAATTCGATTTAAAGTTTTAAATATAAACATGATAAAAGCGTGAGAAATGAGTCATTGCATAAACCTAAGAACGTTCGGAAGGTGAGACTAGAAGCCTAGCTCATCCATGCAAGCACATCTAGGCCAGTACACACACACACACACACACACACACACACACACACACACACACACACACACACACACACACACACACACACACACACACACACTACGTGCTGTCTATCCTTGGTTATTTATCACACACAACATAGACATAGTAGTTAGGCAAGCCTATGCAATAATGTAGACAACTCTCATACTACACAACAGTAGGCTACATTCTCATACAATACAGCAGTAGGATACATTCAACTCTCATACAATACAGCAGTAGGCTACATTCAACTCTCATACAATACAGCAGTAGGCTACATTCTCATACAATACAGCAGTAGGATACATTCAACTCTCATACAATACAGCAGTAGGCTACATTCAACTCTCATACAATACAGCAGTAGGCTACATTCTCATACAATACAGCAGTAGGATACATTCAACTCTCATACAATACAGCAGTAGGCTACATTCAACTCTCATACAATACAGCAGTAGGCTACATTCAACTCTCATACAATACAGCAGTAGGCTACATTCAACTCTCATACAATACAACAGTAGGCTACATTCAACTCTCATACAATACAGCAGTAGGATACATTCAACTCTCATACAATACAGCAGTAGGCTACATTCAACTCTCATACAATACAACAGTAGGCTACATTCAACTCTCATACAGCAGTAGGATACATTCAACTCTCATACAATACAGCAGTAGGATACATTCAACTCTCATACAATACAGCAGTAGGATACATTCAACTCTCATACAATACAGCAGTAGGCTACATTCAACTCTCATACAATACAACAGTAGGCTACATTCAACTCTCATACAATACAGCAGTAGGATACATTCAACTCTCATACAATACAGCAGTAGGATACATTCAACTCTCATACAATACAGCAGTAGGCTACATTCAACTCTCATACAATACAGCAGTAGGCTACATTCAACTCTCATACAATACAACAGTAGGCTACATTCAACTCTCATACAATACAGCAGTAGGATACATTCAACTCTCATACAATACAGCAGTAGGATACATTCAACTCTCATACAATACAGCAGTAGGCTACATTCAACTCTCATACAATACAGCAGTAGGCTACATTCTCATACAATACAGCAGTAGGATACATTCAACTCTCATACAATACAGCAGTAGGCTACATTCAACTCTCATACAATACAGCAGTAGGCTACATTCAACTCTCATACAATACAGCAGTAGGATACATTCAACTCTCATACAATACAGCAGTAGGATACATTCAACTCTCATACAATACAGCAGTAGGCTACATTCAACTCTCATACAATACAGCAGTAGGCTACATTCTCATACAATACAGCAGTAGGATACATTCAACTCTCATACAATACAGCAGTAGGATACATTCAACTCTCATACAATACAGCAGTAGGCTACATTCAACTCTCATACAATACAGCAGTAGGCTACATTCTCATACAATACAGCAGTAGGATACATTCAACTCTCATACAATACAGCAGAAGGCTACATTCAACTCTCATACAATACAGCAGTAGGCTACATTCAACTCTCATACAATACAGCAGTAGGCTACATTCAACTCATACAATACAACAGTAGGCTACATTCAACTCTCATACAGCAGTAGGATACATTCAACTCCCATACAATACAGCAGAAGGCTACATTCAACTCTCATACAATACAACAGTAGGATACATTCAACTCCCATACAATACAGCAGAAGGCTACATTCAACTCTCATACAATACAACAGTAGGATACATTCAACCATCACAGTATACAACAGTACATACAACAGTCTCACGAGAATATAAACTACCCTCCAGCTAAGAGTATCATGCTCACCCACCACTATGCTCTATGCTGTAAGTTATTACATCACACTGCACTATCATAGTTACTACACTATGCTGCCACGGGCTCGCCATAGCCCGTGCTACTTGGAACTTTTTGTTCCAAGTAGCGAATCTTAAACAACAACAACAACAACAACTATGCTGCCAGTTATTATGTCATTCTGTACTGTTATAGATATACAAGAGTACACTACCATAATAAACATCATATAGCAACAGAGTTATATCCACAGTTTAATTATAACATTCCCTTCACTATCCTGTTTTATACCATTTCCTCGCTATCCTATTTTATACCATCCCCTAGCTATCCTGTTTAACTATACTATTCTTTCATAAACTAACATTATACTACTATTTTAGTTTAGTTAATTTATTATTTACTTTATAACCTAACCTAACCATCCTTTACTCCCTATAACCAAGGGAGCCGGTCGGCCGAGCGGACAGCACACTGGACTTGTGATCCTGTGGTCCCAGGATCGATCCCGGGCGCCGGCGAGAAACAATGGGCAGAGTTTCTTTCACCCTATGCCCCTGTTACCTAGCAGTAAAATAGGTACCTGGGAGTTAGTCAGCTGTCACGGGCTGCTTCCTGGGGGTGGAGGCCTGGTCGAGGACCGGGCCGCGGGGACACTAAAGCCCCGAAATCATCTTAAGATAACCTTAAGAAGATCCTGTTCACTATACGGTCGTAAATATACCACACTCCTCTATATATATTAGTGCCTCACTATTCTTACGCTTACACGAACACTATCTAGATATATACGCTTGGGATCACTAATATTAAATAATATATGTATAACACACTAATAATACTACTAGCTATAGATATACCACAAGTCAACACGTTACTACTACAGATATATATATACAGCATCACGCTATACTACTGCAGTGCTATAGAATACATCACCAAAATTCCACTGCTATAATAAGTATGAAGCACATGATGCTGTCTTAGATGTATCACGCTAACACTACGATGTATTACTTACACTTACTAACATAATACAATTAAACTCATATCAAAAGCCAATACAATACGAATACAATTAGCCTAGTCCAACAATGATATACACATTCCAAACGAACAAGAATAGTGTAATTCTACAATGCTGAACACACACGCACAATACGAACGTTTGCCTAGTTCAAGTTATACAATGAAATACACAACGAGAACAGCACTACCCCAGTCCCGCAATTATATATATATATATATATATATATATATATATAACACTATAGAGAGTATATAACACTATCACTAGCTCTGCTAGCTGTGTACTACTCACTAGCTGTGTCTTTTCTTTTAAGGACGCGAGTCTTATTTTCCTCTGCCACCCCTTTTCTCTTATTATCTTATTATATACAAAACACACACACACACACACACACACACACACACACACACACACACACACACACACACACACACACACACACACACACACACACACACTCAACCCACTACTAACAGCAAAAACTACAACACATCCGTCCATAGACAGGTTTTGGACAAGTTTCCATGGGATTTGAGCAACCTCTGAATTCTAAGGTTTTCACAACTCGTATTTCGCAAGAATATCACTCTTCAACATACGAGAAAACATCTGTACAATAATTGACGTACTTCTCTACGCCTCTTTCACACGAATATAATTAATTATCAAAAGAAGGAATCTAACTCAGAATCACTCAGTCACTAAGTAATCACTTAGTGACACTCAACTGTCAGAGGGGCCTGACAGGGGCCTGACAGCTGAGTGGGCAGCGCTTCAGATTCGTAGTGCTGAGGTTCTGGGTTCGATCCCCGGTGGAGGCAGAGACAAATGGGCAAAATGTTTTTTTCACCCTGATACTCCTGTTACCTAGCAGTAAATAGGTACCTGGGAGTTAGACAGCTGCTACGGGCTGCTTCCTGGGGATGTGTAACAAAAAAGGAGGCCTGGACGAGGACCGGGCCGCGGGGGCGCTAAGCCCCGAAATCCTCTCAAGATAAGATACTAACACCATGGCACGAATCACGGTGTTCGGCTCTCATTATTTTGCATCACTGAGACGCGCACATAAGTTAAGATGTGATAACAAGCGGAAATCTTAAATTATTTAGCTTAAAGAATACTGAGATTTAGTTCCTGAATACATTATGTACCTCGGTAACTTTTCCTCCTGCGCCCACATGATGAGTATGTGCTCCAATACGTACTAATGTACTAGACAAAAACAATTTGTTTATGATGTGAAATGAATTATTATTTTATACCGTGTTTCTTGCGGGCGGGGTGGGAGGTGGAGAGAGAGGGAGGGATTAAGACAAACACTTGGTTCTGGTTCAAAGCGGCGTGTGAGCATGATGCTGGAGCCGACGAGGTGAGCGAATGTTACCAAACGTGCAGTTAAAAGGCACACTTGATAGAATGATCACTATCCTTCTAACAACACTGGCTGCCTATTTTGAAACCCTCCAGTAGGAATTCCACAAGTCGTATGGAGATTCGAAATAGGATATAAACAGATGGAAGTATCTGAGAGCAAGACGGACTGGATGGTTGCAGCTGGATGCGGCACTTCACAAGAGGCGGGAGCCGCACAGATTATCAACATGTTCTCCAGAACAGAGAGCGGGAATGAGAAAAACTTAAATGATCACTTGGGAAATAGATACGACGCAACACGGCCTGGAGAATATAAGGGTAAGGAGAGAGGCTACATGGAAACACTGAAAAACATGCTTTTAACCGCACTCACGCGCACGCACGAATATATATATATAATATATATATATATATATATATATACATATATATATATAATATATATATATATATATATATACATATATATATAATATATATATATATATATGGCAGTGTCAGACCACGGAGGAGGAATTGAAACAGGAATTTACTTAAGTACTTTCGTATATTAATACGTCTTCAGAAGGAATGTATTCCTTCCATTCCTTCTGAAGATGTATTAATATACGAAAGTACTTAAGGAAATTCCTGTTTCAATTCTTCCTCCGTGGTTTGACACTGTCACATTTCTCATCACGTGTTAATTTTCATGATTTATATATATATATATATATATATATATATATATATATATATATATATATATATATATATATATATATATATATATATCATTAAAATATTCGTAAAATAATTTAACTAACAACTTGAGGGAAGGACAGACTTGAGTCATCATTTCCACGAGAGGTTAAGGCTGGACTCCCAACACTACCATGTACACGGCACTTGAAGCCTCACACTATCCACCGGACAAAGATGAAAACAATGGATGTTATACATACCTATTATAATAAAATAGGGGCATGTCGACACTTTGCACCATTATAGCTTAGCACTTGTCACTAAGACACACGCGCGACTTGGCCGGGACGATCACAAATCTCAGCGCACATTCATGAGAGAGTAATGTTCTCAGGGCTTGGTCACCACACACTTAGTATCCACACTGTTTCACAATGGTCACTTCATTATACACACACACACACACACTACTGTCCAGGAAGTTCAGCTCTTGGTGTCGTCCAATGATCCTCACCAAACGTGAAATAATACGAGAGATTGTGCGTTCAAGGGGGTAAGAAATAGCACCATCACTGGGAAAAGAACTATACAGGCGGAGGAGATACCTGAGTAGTGGTACGTATGTACATATTGTTGCTCACTGGTAAGTTAAGTGTTAAGTGTGTGTGTGTGGAGCAGAGCGCACTAGTACCACAGCCACGCACAGAGCCACTACAACTGTATCACCACCACCTCAACCACACTGCCAGCGAAAGTCCAGCTCACAAGCGGGCGGCCTTGGTCCAGCTTTCCCACCCTTAACTTTTACTTTTTCCTCCGTATGGCTGCTGGAAAACATGCACAGGCTATCCATACACATTCCGCTACCACCCAGTGTACACTTACCTTACAAAACTACTGTACAAAACCAGAAAATTGGTAAATGGTAAAGCTTGAGTGTGTTTACAACGCCATGTCTGCCATGGTATAAAACACAACAATCAGCAGCCAATCGCCAGGCGAGGGGGGCGGAGCGAGGCAGCGATGCCAGGCGTCGCCACCACGCGCTCATTCATACCTCTACCACTGCCTCTTCTCACTACAAACATTCCTCTCTATCACAAACACTATCTACATAGATAGATATTCATCACCTGCCAGTATCAAAGATATATATGAATATTCAAAACGGTTATGTATATTAACAGGTAGTATTATCATTAACTATCTTCATATATCACCATCTGTAAGCTTCAGCTGGATACCTTTCTCGCTGCATCTTCTATGGATAAGATTTGAATATAAATAGACTAATAACTTGAACTATTATGATAATACTCTCTGGAACTCTATCACATCCAGCATTATTATATAAACAAGTATTCATTTGGCTGAAGATGTGAGTAAATGTGAGCTGGCGTGATGAGTGTGAGAGGCTGACATGTGAGGCAGCTTGGTCTATATTTCCCCCACAATATCGATCTTTCCTGCGTATGTTAGAGATCCCTGCGCCTGGTATTGTTCACGGCCGGCCAGGCAACATCTGCGCCTCTCTGACTCATATCTTGCAGTGTGTCATACACTCGAGTCTTATTTATGATAGTGAATCTATATTGGCCAGATGCCAAGCGTTATGTAATGTCTGTGCACGTCTACACATCTGTTGTGTGTGTTTTTAACACGTTTTGACGCTCAAAATGAATTGTTTTCTGTACGCTGTCATAACTTAACTTTACATTAAGCATACACAATACTTTTATTTTGAATTAGAACCTTTTTTGTTGAAAAATGAAGTTACAAAATGAATTAACGATGAACAGAACCTACACATGTTATTTATATATGATGCCTCGGGCACCTTTACTGATATATACTCGACCTTAGACATGGTATTCTACTAAATATACTACAAAATATACCTTATTTCTTCCCTTAGTGTAGTGTTTATACAGTGAAAATAAAATATAGCCTAACTACAAAAGTAAAACATGACTGACAATGATTGATGATTGACGGAAGTCTATCCCACTTTCTCGGTAGATGATCATTTGCAATTCGGTGGATTATGTTACCAAAGGGCGTGCACCCACCTGGGTCGGAAGGTCGCACTCTGCACATTGATTGATGAAGATTAAGCCACCCAAGAGGTGGCACGGGCATGAGTAGCCCGTAAGTGGTAGAGTTTTTTTGGGAGTGAATGT
Source organism: Procambarus clarkii (assembly GCF_040958095.1). Lineage (NCBI taxonomy): Eukaryota > Metazoa > Arthropoda > Malacostraca > Decapoda > Cambaridae > Procambarus > Procambarus clarkii. Next base: position 3,806,284 of record NC_091221.1, on the reverse strand, counting down.
GATCTTTGGTCATGAAAGGATATACTACGTGTTGTGCTCGCATTTAAATCGTCAGCACTCTGCCAAACATTTTCTCATCTTATAGAACTTTGCCTCACAGCATAACACCTCACCTCTTATATTAAGTCTAACACCACACTTAAGTCGGCAACCAGGAGGCCTGGTCGACGACCGGGCCGCGGGGACGCTAAGCCCCGGAAGCACCTCAAGGTAACCTCACCTCTTATATTAAGTCTAACACCTCACCTCATAACACATCACCTCATAAAACAACACAAAATGCAAACCAAGAGTTTTAAGTTACAGACCCGCTCCTGTGCCAGGTAAGTCCACAACGGGCTCACCATAGCCCGTGCTGCTTGGAATTTTTTGTCCCGAGTAGCTGAATCTAAAACATCAAAATGCAAACCAAAATAACGTGCCACAATAATCATACGGAAGAGGACTGTCTGGAGACCAGACGCTTGTAGCTAGCCTCACCCAACTTTGTAGTGGGTGAGGCTACCAGAGGCAAATTTGTCTGGGGTACGAGGCTGGTCGGGGTAGGCCTACGTTAAATGCCTTAAGAAATATTGCCTGTAACCCCCCCCCCCCCCTGTGTAATTATCTTTAAATCGGTGATGTAGTGTCCGTAGAGTATTGGCGATATTCCCACCGTTTACCCCGTGCATTTTCAGGATTTACTTTATATTTAAATGGAAATGTCTATTTGTTCGAGGTTGGAGGGGAGAGGGGGAAGAGTAGGGAGAAAAGACGGGGGAGGAGGGAAAAGGGAAGTGTGAGGGGGGGACACGTGGGGAGATGGAAAAAGAAGAGGAGTGGTGGGAGGGACAAACCGTCCCGGGCACCTGAAAAATATAAATTATTGATGATATATATGTGAGAAAATATATATATATATATATATATATATATATATATATATATATATATATATATATATATATATATATATGGGGGGGGGTACCACCACTGGTGCAATTATAGGGACCCACATCCTCAGAGAAGGGAACACAGAGCATTCAGGGAAAAACTTGCCATTTAACTCTGAATACGTAAGAATGTTCGCTTCTCCTACCACCCCCCTTTTATATATATATATATAATATATATATATATATATATATATATATATATATATATATATATATTATATATATATATATATATATATATATATATATTATATATATATATATATATATATATATATATATATATATATATATATATATATATATATATATATATATGGTTATGTGGTGGTGGTCGTGTGTTCCATCCATGTGGCAGGTTATGTGGTGGTGGTCGTGTGTTCCATCCATGTGGCAGGTTATGTGGTGGTGGTCGTGTGTTCCATGTGGCAGGTTATGTGGTGGTGGTCGTGTGTTCCATCCATGTGGCAGGTTATGTGGTGGTGGTCGTGTGTTCCATCCATGTGGCAGGTTATGTGGTGGTGGTCGTGTGTTCCATGTGGCAGGTTATGTGGTGGTGGTCGTGTGTTCCATGTGGCAGGTTATGTGGTGGTGGTCGTGTGTTCCATGTGGCAGGTTATGTGGTGGTGGTCGTGTGTTCCATCCATGAGGCAGGTTATGTAGTGGTGGTCGTGTGTTCCATCCATGTGGCAGGTTATGTGGTGGTGGTCGTGTGTTCCATGTGGCAGGTTATGTGGTGGTGGTCGTGTGTTCCATCCATGAGGCAGGTTATGTGGTGGTGGTCGTGTGTTCCATCCATGAGGCAGGTTATGTGGTGGTGGTCGTGTGTTCCATGTGGCAGGTTATGTGGTGGTGGTCGTGTGTTCCATCCATGAGGCAGGTTATGTAGTGGTGGTCGTGTGTTCCATCCATGTGGCAGGTTATGTGGTGGTGGTCGTGTGTTCCATCCATGAGGCAGGTTATGTGGTGGTGGTCGTGTGTTCCATGTGGCAGGTTATGTAGTGGTGGTCGTGTGTTCCATGTGGCAGGTTATGTGGTGGTGGTCGTGTGTTCCATGTGGCAGGTTATGTGGTGGTGGTCGTGTGTTCCATCCATGTGGCAGGTTATGTGGTGGTGGTCGTGTGTTCCATGTGGCAGGTTATGTGGTGGTGGTCGTGTGTTCCATGTGGCAGGTTATGTAGTGGTGGTCGTGTGTTCCATCCATGTGGCAGGTTATGTGGTGGTGGTCGTGTGTTCCATGTGGCAGGTTATGTGGTGGTGGTCGTGTGTTCCATGTGGCAGGTTATGTGGTGGTGGTCGTGTGTTCCATGTGGCAGGTTATGTGGTGGTGGTCGTGTGTTCCATCCATGTGGCAGGTTATGTGGTGGTGGTCGTGTGTTCCATGTGGCAGGTTATGTAGTGGTGGTCGTGTGTTCCATGTGGCAGGTTATGTGGTGGTGGTCGTGTGTTCCATCCATGTGGCAGGTTATGTGGTGGTGGTCGTGTGTTCCATGTGGCAGGTTATGTGGTGGTGGTCGTGTGTTCCATGTGGCAGGTTATGTGGTGGTGGTCGTGTGTTCCATGTGGCAGGTTATGTGGTGGTGGTCGTGTGTTCCATCCATGTGGCAGGTTATGTGGTGGTGGTCGTGTGTTCCATGTGGCAGGTTATGTGGTGGTGGTCGTGTGTTCCATGTGGCAGGTTATGTGGTGGTGTTCGTGCCAAGCGTTTATGATCCCTGTACAGGAAATAAAGTTGCATATTGTTATCACAATAATAACATAGCGGATGGACATAAAAGGTTCATATTCTCTTGAGCTCGCCGCCCTCAGGTGCTGCACAGCTCGAGTTCTTGGTGTTATTAAGAGCCTTGGCTCTCATTACCACAATTACTGCAAGAACTACCACCACGGATTGCGGTAGAGTGCTTGGTTGCCGTCCGCCAGCCAGCACGCCCGCCTGGCGCCCCCCGTCCGCACGCCCACCAGCCACCACCTTCCCCCTCCCACACACACGCCCACCTAGCACCCACCCCCCATGCACGCCCACCTGGCCTAACAGGAACAACGGCAGCACCGTTAGACTGACACAGACTGACCGTTCCCGCCACTCCATGGTAAATCTAGGTGCTACTCTCAAAGCCTCCTGCCACCTGTCTTAACTTTTCTATAGACACCATCTTTGTCCTTGGCCGTAAAGCATCGTAGATGTTTATAAGGTTGTTCTTGACACACACACACTCTACGTAGCTCTTCATATGGTCCAGGGCCAGCTGTATACATACACATCTGCTGTGTTTAACAAAGTTAGACTTGTCACGATATTGGCCGAAATGTTATACATGTTAGTGACAGCGTGAATGAACAAATTAATCACAATTTGGTCTGACAACTCATTGTGTGTGTGTGTGTGTGTGTGTGTTCACCTAGTTGTGCTTGCGGGGGTTGAGCTCTGCTCTTTCGGCCCGCCTCTCAACTGTCAATCAAGCAACTGTAACTAATTACTAACTATTTTTTCCCCACGCACACACACACACACACACCCAGGAAGCAGCTCCGTATCAGCTGTCTAACTCCCAGACACCTATTTACTGCTAGGTAACAGGGTGAAAGAAACTCATAAGTTTCAAACTTTGATAAGTTTCGAACCTTAGATAATTCGAAGCTAGGACGCCAGGGGGCCCCTACTGGTACGCACTCAGTCGTTTATGTATCTGTTCTGATATTCTGTTTCACAACTAATTTTGTTATTTTTTATGATTATTATTATTAAGCACTGATACCGGGGTGCCAGTCCCCAGGTGGCACTAGGGCTGGCACTGGCACTCGCGCCTCATGTAACCCGTCCTCACCCCGCCTGCCTGGATACTCACATTTCAGTTCACTCTACATATTAGTGTTACCTCATTATCAGTTGCATTTCACGAGTCCAATACGGGCTCACCATAGCCCGTGCTGCTTGGAACTTTTTGTTCCAAGTAGCGAATCTTAAACAACAACAACAACAAGTTGCATTTTGCATTGACTCAGTAATAACCTTAGTATTTTATCTGACAGTTATTGGCCAGGGAGTCGGTCGGCCGAGCGGACAGCACGCTGGCTTGTGATCCTGTGGTCCCGGGTTCGATCCCGGGCGTCGGCGAGAAGCAATGGGCAGAGTTTCTTTCACCCTATGCCCCTGTTACGTAGCAGTAAAATAGGTACCTGGGTGTTAGTCAGCTGTCACGGGCTGCTTCCTGGGGGTGGAGGCCTGGTCGAGGACCGGGCCGCGGTGACACTAAAGCCCCGAAATCATCTCAAGAAGATCTCAAGATAACAGCGTTTCATAATGACACAACCAGCGGAGTCAGGCAGCGGCTAAATATCCATTACTGACTCACCAGAATTTAAATAAAAAAACAATCATGGTTTCCCATGTCACTTAATGGTATATAGAGAGTACATGGCACCGTCTGGCCACCTTCATACTCCCACAAGGTAACACCGGTACTACATAACTTGTGGCAGCTGATCAGAATTACATTTCACCTTTGTAAATGCACATTAATGACACTTCAAACACTTTATGTAGCATACATAAATCTGTGTATCTATGTATTTTACGTATGTAGCTTAGCCTAGCATTTTAAAGGCACTACAATCACCGTCTGTGGATGATTGTTCAAAAAATCCTTGAACTATATGTTTAACACATCTCTCACCCTGTCCATGGAGGACAGAAGAAAATGTATATATGCTGATTAGCATTGTAAATATGTGGCCACGTCTGTGGTAGAAAATAATAATAATAAAAAAAAATTACACAACTTGAATATCAGAAGGCCACGCGCCGCTCTGATTTCCATTTTCAAAATGATGTGCGTCTCCAATGTAGCCTAACCTGATCAGCACTCCAGAGGCAGCGTGTCCCTCAAGCTGTACCACTCTCATGGGTGGTAAGTAAGCAACTAACTACAAGACAGTCTACCAGTGACACTAAAAGTCCCCATCACCTGCGAGATGGGGACTTTTAGTATCACTGCTATCTTATTCACTCCTGTGTTCATGATATCCTCATATTGCGCCCAAAATTGGCCAGTGAAAACTATTAATCACATGCCTTTGTGAGACTAACCATCAAGTTCAAGTATGTTTATAGAGACAAGAAAGAAATACATCTCAAAGGGATAGAGTAGATTAGGCTATTTCTATTCCCCCTTCCGACTAACCATCCTGTATGATGGGGATTTTTAGCACCACGTAGCTAGCTTTTTGACACACACTGTGCTCCCCCTTCACATAGTCTGGGACAGCTGCACTAATGCAAATGCACCAATATGTGTTAATACAAAACACTAAATACAAAACAATCAAGACAATGCCCACACCCTGAGTTATCATCAGTCACCACACACACACCGTCCTTAAACTGCACGTACGCAAATAATTACTCATCCTTTGATGAGTCAGGATTCATTACGACCAGAATGCACTTGAAATAAAGTTGTTATTGGTATATATCACTCATAGACATTCCACGTGTACCATATTACATACATCATTGATGATAATCCACACCAGTCCATCATTATTTATCACATAAATAGTTAATATCTGGTCGCTGGACCACTTTTACGCACTTAATCATCAAGGCTTCTTTTAGGTGATTAATTAATTTTCCTCGTAAGAGCAAATGACGCGTTAAGGTGGTGGGGACGTATGTTGTGGTGGGGGAGGTTTGTGGTGGTGGGGAGGCTTGTGGTTATGATAGGGTTGTGAGGTGGGGAGGGTTGTGGTTAAGGCAGGGTTGTGGTAGTGGGGAGGCCGAGGGGTGCGGTGTGTGGGACTGTGGGTCAAGGCCAGGGGTTGAAGGTCGTGGGGAATACCCGAACTAACGCCTTCAGCTAAGAGGTTCCCGGAAGGAATTCGCCAGGAATTTCCCCCACCCAAACTGACACTTCTTCTCATATTCCATTTTCTGTAATTGTTGTATTGTTTTGTTAATGTTAGTGAGCTTTATCACTCTACCTCCACCGGGTGCTGCCCCCACCAGGTGCTGCCACCACCGGGTGCTGCCACCACCGGGTGCTGCCACCACCGGGTGCTGCCACCACCGGGTGCTGCCACCACCGGGTGCTGCCACCACCGGGTGCTGCCTCCACCGGGTGCTGCCACCACCGGGTGCTGCCTCCACCGGGTGCTGCCACCACCGGGTGCTGCCACCACCGGGTGCTGCCTCCACCGGGTGCTGCCTCCACCGGGTGCTGCCACCACCGGGTGCTGCCTCCACCGGGTGCTGCCACCACCGGGTGCTGCCTCCACCGGGTGCTGCCACCACCGGGTGCTGCCACCACCGGGTGCTGCCACCACCGGGTGCTGCCACCACCGGGTGCTGCCACCACCGGGTGCTGCCACCACCGAGTGCTGCCTCCACCGGGTGCTGCCACCACCGGGTGCTGCCTCCACCGGGTGCTGCCACCACCGGGTGCTGCCACCACCGGGTGCTGCCACCACCGGGTGCTGCCACCACCGGGTGCTGCCACCACCGGGTGCTGCCTCCACCGGGTGCTGCCACCACCGGGTGCTGCCACCACCGGGTGCTGCCTCCACCGGGTGCTGCCTCCACCGGGTGCTGCCACCACCGGGTGCTGCCACCACCGGGTGCTGCCACCACCGGGTGCTGCCACGTACCACCGGGTGCTGCCACCACCGGGTGCTGCCACCACCGGGTGCTGCCACCACCGGGTGCTGCCACCACCGGGTTCAACAATCACGACTGTGGTAAGAGACCATGACCCTAACACTCGCAGTTCCTCTCCCACAAGTTGTGTGTCTGTTAAGGCCAACTTTTGCCTAGATATATATATATATGTAAATTTATGCCAGCTCCAGATATAGGTCTCTCATTTCGTCCGCGGCGCTGTTTAACAGATGTGTTTTATGGCTCCCACACCTCCCAGCACACCATCCCACACCTCCCCACACCTCCCAGCACACCACCGTGGTCGCCACGGGCTCTCTCCAACACATTTACCACATTTTAAGTAAAATATTTAAGTACCTCCACACTTATCTTACACATACACATACTTATACGAGTTGTAAGCCTGTGTGTGTGTGTGTTTCTTTAAGTTTTAAATTTGTGGTTTCAAGAACCATCCCAACCAACTGAACGAGACAATGTGTTTTCATAATCTAATTCCTGCTTACGAAGAATGTAGCTAACTACTCCAATAGTGAACCACAGATATTCTAACAATTACTCTAACGTCATTGAGGGCAATATATCATCCACAACGGGCTCGCCATAGCCTGTGCTACTTGGAATTTTTTGTTCCAAGTAGCGAATCTTTAACAACAATTGAGGGCAGCACTAGGCTACCGGTAGCGCCGGACCATTCTAAAGTGTCCCGAGGTCCAGATTCACGAAGCATTTACGCAAGTACTTACGAAGGTGTACATCTTTCCTGAATCTTTGACGACTTTGTTTCCATTTATTAAACAGTTTACAAGTATGAAAACTTCGGAGCTCATTAACTGTTTAATAATTGTAAACAAAGCCGCCAAAATTGAGAAAAGATGTACATGTTCGTAAGTGCTTGCGTAACTGCTTCGTGAATCAGGCACTGTTGATATCCTCCACTGTGGTGCACCGCCACTACATATTAATGACCCCGGGGGTTAGGTTATCTTCAGATGATTTCGGGGCTTTAGTGTCCCCGCGGCCCGGTCATCAACCAGGCCTACACATTAGCCCTGACACCTTCACCTGCCACTCTCAGCTGATTTCCACCACCATATATTTTGATGTCATTCTCGGTAACCAAACTTATCTTATGATTTTTAAAAGCAAACAATCACTGAATGATTCCTGTGGCGGAACAATCAGTATATTCAGAAATGTAACTGTGTTGAAACAATCAATGATTAGTAAATCTGGTACTTATAGTAGTATAGAAATATTTCTACACTTAAATTCCTGAATCTTAAATTAAGAAAAAATAATAAGTAATAATTGGTAAAAGGATGTCCCGGGCTGGCGGGGTAGGAGCAGGGACTGGTGGGGTAGGAGCAGGGACTGGCGGGGTAGGAGCAGGGACTGGCGGGGTAGGAGCAGGGACTGGCGGGGTAGGAACAGGGACTGGCGGGGTAGGAGCAGGGACAGGCGGGGTAGGAGCAGGGACTGGCGGGGTAGGAGCAGGGACTGGCGGGGTAGGAGCAGGGACTGGCGGGGTAGGAGCAGGGACTGGCGGGGTAGGAGCAGGGACTGGCGGGGTAGGAGCAGGGACTGGTGGGGTAGGAGCAGGGACTGGCGGGGTAGGAGCAGGGACTGGCGGGGTAGGGGCAGGGACTGGCGGGGTAGGGGCAGGGACTGGCGGGGTAGGAGCAGGGACTGGCGGGGTAGGAGCAGGGACTAGTGGGGTAGGAGCAGGGACTGGCGGGGTAGGAGCAGGGACTGGCGGGGTAGGGGCAGGGACTGGCGGGGTAGGAGCAGGGACTGGCGGGGTAGGGGCAGAGACTGGTGGGGTAGGGGCAGAGACTGGCGGGGTAGAAGCAGGGACTGGCGGGGTAGGGGCAGGGACTGGCGGGGTAGGGGCAGGGACTGGCGGGGTAGGGGCAGGGACTGGCGGGGTAGGTATTTAACTGGCCCGTACCAATTTTGTGGACATGAGTGGGTAACAGGCTCCAGACAGATCATCTCAGCCCATCCTCCACAAATGATAGTACACATCGGAGTTAGGGGTGACATGATAGAGGTTTACAAGTGGGTGAATGGACATAACAAAGGGGATATTAATAGGGTATTAAAAGTATCAACACAAGACAGAACACGAAACAATGGGTATAAATTGGATAAGTTTAGATTTAGGAAAGACTTGGGTAAATACTGGTTCAGTAACAGGGTTGTTGATTTGTGGAACCAATTACCGCGTAACGTGCTGGAGGTGGGATCCCTCGATTGTTTCAAGCGCGGGTTGGACAAGTATATGAGTGGGATTGGGTGGTTATAAATAGGAGCTGCCTCGTATGGGCCAATAGGCCTTCTGCAGTTGCCTTTGTTCTTATGTTCTATCCAGGCACTCTAGTGCTAAATAAGCAATCCTAGGTTTAATATAGGGAATCATAGGCCTCGTTTAGTGCATATATGTAATATGTGGGACATGATCTCCCACACTTCATCACCGAATGGCCAGTTATCAGACCATTCAGACCCGTTGGTATGAGGTACCTGCAACTTTGGGATTACTTTATTCACTAGAGCGTCGTCGAGCTCCACCGAGCTCTTGCTAAGTGAAAACATTCTTATTTACATATTACCCCGCGGGCATGGTACAGTTTCCTGTTCAACATCACCCAGGATACACTGGAAACGTTTCAGTTGTCTGTATACAGTTTATTTTAAGGTAAACTACGACCAGGTCATGCTTGGTAGAGTGAGACGAGTACCTGTAGAGTACTGGTGCTTGGGGGGTACGAAGCAATCCACTGGCGTTCCGCGAGCGCTATGTCATGGGTTCGTATCCTGGCCGGGGAGGATTTACTGAACGCAATTCCTTAACTGTAGCCTCTGTTTAACGCAACAGTAAAATGTGTACTTGGTTGTAACAACGATTCTTCGCGGCGGGGATCGTATTCCAGGGACCTGCCCGAAACGCTACGCGTACTAGTGGCTCTACAAGAATGTAACAACTCTTGTATCACAATCGACTTGAGAATGGTCCAGGACGGACCGAAACGTCGTCGTCCCTTCAATTTCTAGTGTGTGGTCTGGTCAACAACTCTTGTATATATATCAAAAAAAAAAAAAAACTTATTGTGAAATGGTCGTGACTGTAGCATGTGACCACTGGAAGGTATTCAGCGTATTTCCTCCTCCCTCCCCCAGTCTCCCCCTCACTACCTTCCAGCATAGAAAGCTCCGCCCCACCCCCATCAACTGGACCCCCAACATCACCAGGACTCCTCCATCAACATCAGCACATCCTCCCCCACCCACCACCCACCCGTCGCGTCCGTCAGTTCGTGTGAAAGTTGGCGCCCTGTACGCTTCCTTGCGCCTTCATTCACACGCATCACGACGCTCCTTTCTCTTCAAACATGCTAGAAGAAAACAACTTCATCGACGCTTTCCATCAGTCAACAGGATTTAATGCGGGCATAGTATGGTGTTCAGATACACGGAGACATGCAGGCGGGCATAGTATGGTGTTGAGATACACGGAGACATGCAGGCGGGCATAGTATGGTGTTCAGATACACGGAGACATGCAGGCGAGGAGTCACAATAACGTGGCTGAAGTATGTTGACCACACCACACACTAGAAAGTGAAGGGACGACGACGTTTCGGCCCGTCCTGGACCATTTTCAAGTCGATTGTGAATGTTCTCACAATCGACTTGAAAATGGTCCAGGACGGACCGAAACGTCGTCGTAGTCCCTTCATTTTCTAGTGTGTGTATTGCTCGGGGGGGGGGGGGGGGGGGCTGAAACACTTGTGGGTAGTCAACCCGTTCTCGCACTTGCTTATAGTCAATATTGGCTTATTTAATAAGTGCATATATGACATACTAATTAATTGTAAATATTTTAGTTTACCTTGAAAAGCTTCATAGAAAACACCGACCTCACCTAACCTTCTTAGTATGTTAAGATAAGCATCTTATTGCTTCGTAATTACAATTATTAACCTATACCGTTGATAAGTTAAGAAATAATTGTAAATAAGAAGCAATAAGCTGCTTATCTTAATATACTAAGAAGGTTAGGTGAGGTCGGTGTTTTCTATGAAGCTTTTCAAGGTAAACTAAAATATTTACAATTAATTAGTATGTCACATATGCACTTATTAAATAAGCCAATATTGACTATAAGCAAGTGCGAGAACGGGTACCCGCGAGGTGTCTTGATATGGTTGGGGTGTAAAGATGTAGGCGATTACCTTTCGGTTACCTTACCATGATTTCAGGGCTTAGCGTCCCCGCGGCCCGGTCCTCTACTAGGCCAACAGGTGATGGTGGGAAGGTTGATAAAGATTGTGAAAGAGTGGGTGGTAATGGTGAATAGACATACGATGGAGAATGGTTGGTGTAAATATGGTCATATTAAGAGAGCAGGCAGCCAAGAGCTGCCTGCTCTTGGCTCAGGGACACGCAATAACCATAAGAAACGGAAAACCACCGACATTATTCACCAAACATTAACACTACCAAATGCGTGACTTTCACTATCACCTTTGTAAAAAAAAAGATGTACATTTAAAACCCTGTCATCAGTTCTTCAATTAATCTAATCTTAATATGTTCTCAAATTTCTCGTCATTAGAGCATTTTGAATCAAGGTCTATCTTGGTCTGAGGATTCTTGTTGTTGTTATAGATTCAGCTACTCGGAACTAGTTCCAAGTAGCACGGGCTATGGTGAGCCCGTAACTTATCTGGTAGAGGAGCGGGACAAGTAGCCTGGGCTATGATGAGCCCGTAGTGGACTTACCTGGCACAGGAGCGGTGCTGTGAATGTGGTCTGAAGAGATACAATGGTGCTGTGAATGTGGTCTGAAGAGATACAATGACACTATATCGGTTGCTTAACCCTCTAGGTATGGTGAGAAACAGCTCTGGCAAGGTTAACCAAAATAACTGATGATTGATAAAGATTAAGCCACCCATAAGGTGGCACGGGCATGAATAGCCCGTAAACCGAAATAATATATATGTATGTATATAAGTAAGGAAGGGGAGGCGAGACGTCGTTCAGGAGAATAGTGCCTGAAGGGAAAGCGAGCCAAGACTGTCCCATTCCTGGGTGACCCTGAATGACCTCGCTTGGGGTCGGTGGCGCTAAATGGTGTTGTTGCATTTTCCCGCCACGATGTCGCAAACACCACTCCGAGGTCCTGAGACCACTCCAACTACTGCCCAACTTGTCTCTGTGATTCACGGACCTCTGCAATGACTTTTACAATAATAACAGTTGGGTGGAAAATGACACAGTACGTTGAGGTACACAGTAGCTTGAGGTACACAGTAGCTTGAGGTACACAGTAGCTTGAGGTACACAGTAGCTTGAGGTACACAGTAGCTTGAGGTACACAGTAGCTTGAGATACACAGTAGCTTGAGGTACACAGTAGCTTGAGGTACACAGTAGCTTGAGGTACACAGTAGCATGAGGTACACAGTAGCTTGAGGTACACAGTAGCTTGAGGTACACAGTAGCTTGAGGTACACAGTAGCTTAAGGTACACAGTAGCTTGAGGTACACAGTAGCTTGAGGTACAGAGTAGCTTGAGGTACACAGTAGCTTGAGGTACACAGTAGCTTGAGATACACAGTAGCTTGAGGTACACAGTAGCTTGAGGTACACAGTAGCTTGAGGTACACAGTAGCTTGAGGTACACAGTAGCTTGAGGTACACAGTAGCTTGAGATACACAGTAGCTTGAGATACACAGTAGCTTGAGATACACAGTAGCTTGAGATACACAGTAGCTTGAGGTACACAGTAGCTTGAGATACACAGTAGCTTGAGATACACAGTAGCTTGAGATACACAGTAGCTTGAGGTACACAGTAGCTTGAGATACACAGTAGCTTGAGATACACAGTAGCTTGAGGTACACAGTAGCTTGAGATACACAGTAGCTTGAGATACACAGTAGCTTGAGGTACACAGTAGCTTGAGGTACACAGTAGCTTGAGATACACAGTAGCTTGAGGTACACAGTAGCTTGAGATACACAGTAGCTTGAGATACACAGTAGCTTGAGGTACACAGTAGCTTAAGGTACACAGTAGCTTGAGGTACACAGTAGCTTGAGGTACACAGTAGCTTGAGGTACACAGTAGCTTGAGGTACACAGTAGCTTGAGGTACACAGTAGCTTGAGGTACACAGTAGCTTGAGGTACACAGTAGCTTGAGGTACACAGTAGCTTGAGGTACACAGTAGCATGAGGTACACAGTAGCTTGAGATACACAGTAGCTTGAGATACACAGTACGTTAAGATATAATACGTTAAAATGAATGCATCTTTAGGGAGGGCCGCAGTTCAGACGAGCATTATAAACAAGGGAAAGGTGGCCGGGAGGTTAACGAGCAATTGGTCATTGTTAATGATGGCGGGCTGCAGTTGAGACAAGACTGGGGACGTCTCCCTCACCGAGGTAGTCAGTTGTATGAGTGTGTGTGGCCGCGTCCCGACGGTGGCGCCCCTCTCCTCCTGTGAACTACTGCACCAGGAGTCAACAGGAAGATACTTAAGTACTTACTAAGCCTCTACATCTGTTCTCAATCTTTGGCGACTTTGTTTACATTATATTAAACAATTTGTGAGCTCCGAAGCACCAGGGGGCTGTTTTATAACAATATAATATTTGATTGCGAAGTATTGATACTTGTAAACATGTTAATAATTGTAAATTAAAGCCACTGAAGATTGGGTTCCATTTGCTGGTGTGAAACATCGTGGGTGTAAACACCACACAAACTTTATCCAGTTTCAGAGCGACGGTCTCGCTTCATGCAGGTCGGTGTTCAATCTCCGACCATCCAAGTAGTTGGGCACCATTCCTTCCCCCCCTCCCCCCCTGTCCCATCCCAAATAGTCATGCTGGCCCCTTCACAGTGCTATATAGTCGTAATGGCTTGGCGCTTTCTCCCGATAATTCCCTCTCTCCCTCGTATTGTTGGCACAGGCACAGTTGGCTGCGTACTACTAATATTGTCTCAACCCCAAATGCTCTGTTAAATATTGTCACCTTCATCACAAATTATCCTAATTTATACTGTTATTCATATTTATATTATGCAGTGGAATGCGGTCAAGTGTTTTCCCCTATTTTCATCATTATCCCCCTGTTTACCTCCCTATTTTGTCAAGGGAAGTGCCCCTCGTCTCCCCATTACCCCTCACCCCCTCCAGAATAACCCCCCATCCTAATAGCACGTCGTATTTTGACGTATACTCTCCCTAAAGCCAAAAAATCGTACTAGAAAATGGAACCGGCTCACGATTTTCACATACTGTCCCGTTTTCTCTTTTGAGTCCTCTGGTAGGTTAGGATAAGGGCACTCTAGTACGACAATTTCTTGACGTTGGGGAATTTAAGACGGACGGGTTGGATTTACAGTATAGTTTTAAACACAATATTAACACTTTGTGATATGACCCCCCTTTTTCACTTTGTACTCTTTAAGAGGTAAAGTTGTTCCTATTGCCTTGCACTTAATAATGTTGAATTCAATAGTTTAATTATTTCTTTAATATACAATTTTGTGTGAGTGATGCGCGACACATTGTTTGGTGAAGGTAAGGAGAGAGGAGGCGGCGAGCCACTAGAACTGTGTAGAGCCAATTTCAAGGCAAATGAGGACAAGTCAATGTATATAAATATATTTATTTATAGATATATATTAGTAGTAGTTAAAAATACTTAACTTTATCATTTTAACAAAGGAGGAGGGGAATGAGAGGGAAGGGAGAAGGGATAGAGATGGAGAATGAATAGAGGGATGGAATGATAGTTGACACAAGAAGGTGAAGGGACGACGACGTTTTGGTCCGTCCTGGACCATTCTCAAGTCGATTGTGGTCCAAGTCGAGAATGGTCCAGGACGGACCGAAACGTCGTCGTCCCTTCACCTTCTAATGTGTGGTCTGGTTAACATAATTTAGCCACGTTACTGTGACTCATCGCCTACATGGAATGATAGGTGGGATGGATAAAAGAGAGGAAAGGGGTAAATACTGGATTAAAATGGAGGGGGAAGGTGGCTAGAGGAAAGGGAGAGGGAGTTATGTAAAGAGAAGGCGAGGAATGAGTAAGGAGAAAGGGAAAGAGAAGGGGGACTGGTAAGGAAGAGGGAGTACCGGCGGGGTGAAGGGATAGGAAATGTATATGAAATGTATAAAATGTAACCGGGAGGGGGGGGGATAGAGGGAGAAAGGCAGGTTGGGGAAGAGAAAGTTTTTAGGTAAAGAGTTGAGGGAATAAAACATATAAGGATATAAACAGAATAAAGTGGTAGAGAGAGAGAGAGAGAGGGGGGGGGGGCGGGGATGGAGGAAGTGAGGTCGGACTTCAGTTACCTTGCATAGTGTATTAGGATACTGAGCTCTTGAAAAGAGAATGAAGTGCTTTTACAAGATCAAGTTATTATTAATCAAGTCTCACACATTACATAATTGTCACAGTACATAGTATATCTTTAATAAAAGTCTAGTAGATCAAGTGTTCCAGTATTCAGATAATATTTACAGAGTTCAGCATACCACAACCCAGGGATCAACTGCCGTTTAAAAATGCTTAGTTACCACCAAATTTTGGGAGGTGATGTGAGGCAGCGGCGGCCATAGCCACACTCACCCACGCCTGTTAAATAAGTCAGTGAGCGCGTACTCCACCGCTAAAAGTGAAAGTGTATCAGTGAAAGTGAAGCGTGGCAGAAAGTCTGTGGTAGGCTACGTCAGCGGGCAGGGGGGGGGGGAGGGTGAGAGGGATGGGGCGAGGGAACGGGAGGGTGACTGGCTTCCGTAACCTTGGCACCAACTTACACTTACACTTATATAACAAGGCTCTAGTCCACCGCATCTCCAATACCCTCCAGCACCTCTACACGCCTTAAACAAAACCAACAAGCACAAACTACAAGCAGTGTACAAAACAAGGCCCTAAGAAGAGCAGCACAACACCGCCCACCGGGTGACCAAACAATCCAGGAATTGCATAAGTCCTGAAGACACAACCACTGAACACCAGACTACAACAGCGAGCCACCAGGTTGTGGAACACCATCACTTAGAAGACCCAGTGTTAGGTTACTCCAATATGAGACGCCCCACTCCTGCAGCTGGGGGCCCAAGAGCTTGGATCTACTCGAGGGAAACCAAGCAAGATAAACATAACATGAAAACGCGTACAGAAGCATCTGAATGTGTGTGAAGGCTACACAGTATTCATCTATAGACACCCAGGCATGTTGAAATACACGAGACAAACCTCTCACACACTCGCAGCTCCCTGACAAGAGAGAGGCAGCTAAGCTTCGGTACCAACCCACAGCAAGCAGATAGCCTGATATCATAGCTCGTTGTATATTCCACATTTCCAAACATTTTTCTACACCTACACTTCTCCAACTTTTAATTAAAAAATGTGGATTTGGTTATACATATCTTCAGCCACGTTATTGTGAACTGGAGTAATCGGGTTGTGTACATGTTTAATTACGTTGTGTAGAAGAGCAATTCTTATGATTGTGTGGGATTGTTGGATTGTGTGGGGCAGGTGTTGCCTGCAGGCGGTGGTGGCCATCACAGGAGGCGTCTGTGTAATATTCTGGCGAGTGGCCGAACCTTACATTGATAAGAATCATTGTGAGAAATATTGTGAGTCTAGCCAGTATTGTCATTCTTTTGAGGCAGTTTACCGCGAATCTGAGTGCTCTGTGTAGAAGCTTTTGATTTCTGTACAGCAAAGGAATATAGATATACTCTATCGCTTTATAGAGGCGTCTCAATATGTATAGATGTTTACTGTCAGTGTTTCCTAAAGTTGCTAATATGCTTGGGACGGTTTAGACCTATTGTGTATGGTCCTCTGTCCTGAGCGACAGTGAATATCAGCATTCAAATTTAAGTTCAATTATATTTGAGACAAGAAATAATACATCTGAAAGGGATAGAGTAGCCTAGGCTATGTCTACTTCCAATACCAGCATTATCCTCACTCTAATAGGACCTAATTAAATTTATCAATTAGGCAAAATTGTAAGTAAATTTTGTCAATAAAGATGATAATAATAATGAGGTGGAAGTTCAGCTCTGGTTATGTGTCCTTGTATCATGTTGGTGTCTTATCATGATCATTTTTTTATCTTTATTTAAGAAAATACAATATAAATAATGTAAACAAGTTTTACAAGGCAATACTACATTATAATTCTCAGTGAAGTGTTTCATTATCACAGAACATGATCTTTAAAATCCCTTAATGTTATACTTACTTTTCTTTAAGTGATTTACAAAAATTGGAGATTATATTTACATTAATTTACAGGGAAAATGATTACATTTATATATATTTTATATAACACATAATTGGTTCTCCTCTGATTTACCCCTCACCTTCATTTATAACTGAGATTACGGCCTGTAGATCTAATTATAAGAGAAGTCACAGGTTTAATATAATTTTATGGCTAGGTAACAAATATTGGATAAGGAAGGGAAAGGTTGGCTGATTGGATATGTTTGGATTGCCAGAAAGCTTTTGACTCAGTACCCGTAAGAGATTATGGTTCATAAATTGGAAAAGCAGACAGGAGTGATCGGGAAGGTACTACAGTGCACCTCAGCAACAGAAAACAGCGAGTTATTGTGTTTTCTGTTGCTTAGCTACAGTGGTGTTACGAATGAATAAATATGCATGTGTTTATATGTATATGGAGAGATGTCAGGCAGTAGGTTAGCCATTATTCCTCCGCCCAGCTAAGTAGTACCTCACTAGAGTTAGTTAATATTTCTAATTTGTAGGCTAAGTAAAAACAGTTCGGCAATGAAAAATTGGCCCAATTTATATTTTCCACTAAAACAACAGTACAAGGGTAGTGTATTAAAGTGTTTTCAAAACGGGTTATATATCAAGTATTCTGGAGCGGGAGTCGACGACACGGACTAGACAAAAATGGCGGACGCAGAGGGACGTGTTGAAAGCATTCCTGAGTCCTGTGTTTTTTATTATGCCAGATATCTCAGGTAAGCCACATTTTGTATACATATTAAGTGCAATATAACATAAAGTAATTTTGAGATTTCAAATGTTCTATATGCAACTTAATGGTGATTTTTTTCTGGATAAACATTCGTGGTTGGCCAATATATGAACTGCCTTCGGAAATTTGCGTAAGGAATCATTCAGAACCTTGTATATCAGATATGTCACACTAATTCTGGAAAATGTGTGGTCTACTGCAGCACCTCCCAGCCTCTTGTAGTACCTCCCAGCCTCCTGTAACACCTCCCAGCCTCCTGCAGTACCTCCCAGCCTCCTGCAACACCTCCCAGCCTCCTGCAGCACCTCCCAGCCTCCTGCACACCTCCCAGCCTCCTGCAACACCCCCTAGCCTCTTGTAACACCTCCCAGCCTCCTGCAACACCTCCCAGCCTCCTGCAACACCTCCCAGCCTCCTGCAACACCTCCCAGCCTCCTGCAACACCTCCCAGCCTCCTGCACACCTCCCAGCCTCCTGCAACACCTCCCAGCCTCCCTGTAACACCTCCCAGCCTCCCTGTAACACCTCTCAGCCTCCTGTAACACCTCCCAGCCTCCTGCAACACCTCCCAGCCTCCTGTAACACCTCCCAGCCTCCTGTAACACCCCCCAGCCTCCTGTTACACCTCTCAGCCTCCTGTAACACCTCCCAGCCTCCTGTAACACCCCCCAGCCTCCTGTTACACCTCCCAGCCTCCTGTAACACCTCCCAGCCTCCTGTAACACCTCCCAGCCTCCTGTAACACCTCCCAGCCTCCCTGCAACACCTCCCAGCCTCCTGCAGCACCTCCCAGCCTCTTGTAACACCTCCCAGCCTCCTGTAGTACCTCCCAGCCTCCTGTAGTACCTCCCAGCCTCCTGTAACACCTCCCAGCCTCCTGCAACACCTCCCAGCCTCCCTGCAACACCTCCCAGCCTCCTGCAGCACCTCCCAGCCTCCTGTAGTACCTCCCAGCCTCCTGTAACACCTCCCAGCCTCCTGCAACACCTCCCAGCCTCCCTGCAACACCTCCCAGCCTCCTGCAGCACCTCCCAGCCTCCTGCAACACCTCCCAGCCTCCTGCAACACCTCCCAGCCTCCTGCAACACCTCCCAGCCTCCTGCAACACCTCCCAGCCTCCTGCAGCACCTCCCAGCCTCCTGCAACACCTCCCAGCCTCCTGCAACACCTCCCAGCCTCTTGTAACACCTCCCAGCCTCTTGTAACACCTCCCAGCCTCCTGTAACACCTCCCAGCCTCCTGCACATCTCCCAGCCTCCTGCACACCTCCCAGCCTTCTGCAACACCTCCCAGCCTCCTGCAACACCTCCCAGCCTCCTGCAACACCTCCCAGCCTCCTGCAACACCTCCCAGCCTCCTGCAACACCTCCCAGCCTCCTGCAACACCTCCCAGCCTCCCTGTAACACCTCCCAGCCTCCTGCAACACTTCCCAGCCTCCTGCAACACCTCCCAGCCTCCTGCACACCTCCCAGCCTCCTGCAACACCTCCCAGCCTCCTGCAACACCTCCCAGCCTCCTGCAACACCTCCCAGCCTCCTGCAACACCTCCCAGCCTCCTGCAACACCTCCCAGCCTCCCTGTAACACCTCCCAGCCTCCTGCAACACCTCCCAGCCTCCTGCAACACCTCCCAGCCTCCTGCAACACCTCCCAGCCTCCTGCAACACCTCCCAGCCTCCTGCAACACCTCCCAGCCTCCTGCAACACCTCCCAGCCTCCTGCACACCTCCCAGCCTCCTGCAACACCTCCCAGCCTCCTGCAACACCTCCCAGCCTCCCTGTAACACCTGCCAGCCTCCTGCAACACCTCCCAGCCTCCCTGTAACACCTCTCAGCCTCCTGTAACACCTCCCAGCCTCCTGCAACACCTCCCAGCCTTCTGTAACACCTCCCAGCCTCCTGTAACACCCCCCAGCCTCCTGTTACACATCTCAGCCTCCTGTAACACCTCCCAGCCTCCTGTAACACCTCCCAGCCTCCTGTAACACCTCTCAGCCTCCTGTAACACCTCCCAGCCTCCTGCAACACCTCCCAGCCTCCCTGCAACACCTCCCAGCCTCCTACAACACCTCCCAGCCTCCTGCAACACCTCCCAGCCTCCTGCAACACCTCCCAGCCTCTTGTAACACCTCCCAGCCTCCTGTAACACCTCCCAGCCTCCTGCAACACCTCCCAGCCTCCTGCAACACCTCCCAGCCTCTTGTAACACCTCCCAGCCTCCTGCAACACCTCCCAGCCTCCTGCAACACCTCCCAGCCTCCTGCAACACCTCCCAGCCTCTTGTAACACCTCCCAGCCTCCTGCAACACCTCCCAGCCTCCTGCAACACCTCCCAGCCTCCTGTAACACCTCCCAGCCTCCTGTAACACCCCCCAGCCTCTTGTAACACCTCCCAGCCTCCTGTAACACCTCCCAGCCTCCTGCACCACCTCCCAGCCTCTTGTAACACCTCCCAGCCTCCTGTAACACCTCCCAGCCTCCTGCAACACCTCCCAGCCTCTTGTAACACCTCCCAGCCTCCTGTAACACCTCCCAGCCTCCTGTAACACCTCCCAGCCTCCTGCAACACCTCCCAGCCTCCTGCAACACCTCCCAGCCTCTTGTAACACCTCCCAGCCTCCTGCAACACCTCCCAGCCTCCTGCAACACCTCCCAGCCTCCTGTAACACCTCCCAGCCTCCCGGCAACACCTCCCAGCCTCCCTGCAACACCTCCCAGCCTCCCTGCAACACCTCCCAGCCTCCCTGCAACACCTCCCAGCCTCCTGTAACACCTCCCAGCCTCCTGCAACACCTCCCAGCCTCCCTGCAACACCTCCCAGCCTCCTGCAACACCTCCCAGCCTCCCTGCAACACCTCCCAGCCTCCCTGCAACACCTCCCAGCCTCCCTGCAACACCTCCCAGCCTCCCTGCAACACCTCCCAGCCTCCCTGCAACACCTCCCAGCCTCCCTGCAACACCTCCCAGCCTCCCTGCAACACCTACAGCCTCCTGCAACACCTCCCAGCCTCCCTGCAACACCTCCCAGCCTCCCTGCAACACCTCCCAGCCTCCCTGCAACACCTCCCAGCCTCCCTGCAACACCTCCCAGCCTCCTGCAGCACCTCCCAGTCTCCTGCAACACCTCCCAGCCTCCTGCAACACCTCCCAGCCTCCCTGCAACACCTCCAGCCTCCTGCAGCACCTCCCAGCCTCCTGTAACACCTCCCAGCCTCCTGTAACACCTCCCAGCCTCCTGCAACACCTCCCAGCCTCCTGTAACACCTCCCAGCCTCCTGTAACACCCCCCAGCCTCTTGTAACACCTCCCAGCCTCCTGTAACACCTCCCAGCCTCCTGCACCACCTCCCAGCCTCTTGTAACACCTCCCAGCCTCCTGTAACACCTCCCAGCCTCCTGCAACACCTCCCAGCCTCTTGTAACACCTCCCAGCCTCCTGTAACACCTCCCAGCCTCCTGCAACACCTCCCAGCCTCCTGCAACACCTCCCAGCCTCTTGTAACACCTCCCAGCCTCCTGCAACACCTCCCAGCCTCCTGCAACACCTCCCAGCCTCCTGTAACACCTCCCAGCCTCCCGGCAACACCTCCCAGCCTCCCTGCAACACCTCCCAGCCTCCCTGCAACACCTCCCAGCCTCCCTGCAACACCTCCCAGCCTCCTGTAACACCTCCCAGCCTCCTGCAACACCTCCCAGCCTCCCTGCAACACCTCCCAGCCTCCTGCAACACCTCCCAGCCTCCCTGCAACACCTCCCAGCCTCCCTGCAACACCTCCCAGCCTCCCTGCAACACCTCCCAGCCTCCCTGCAACACCTCCCAGCCTCCCTGCAACACCTCCCAGCCTCCCTGCAACACCTCCCAGCCTCCCTGCAACACCTACAGCCTCCTGCAACACCTCCCAGCCTCCCTGCAACACCTCCCAGCCTCCCTGCAACACCTCCCAGCCTCCCTGCAACACCTCCCAGCCTCCCTGCAACACCTCCCAGCCTCCTGCAGCACCTCCCAGTCTCCTGCAACACCTCCCAGCCTCCTGCAACACCTCCCAGCCTCCCTGCAACACCTCCAGCCTCCTGCAGCACCTCCCAGCCTCCTGTAACACCTCCCAGCCTCCTGTAACACCTCCCAGCCTCCTGCAACACCTCCCAGCCTCCCTGCAACACCTCCCAGCCTCCTGTAACACCTCCCAGCCTCCTGCAACACCTCCCAGCCTCCCTGCAACACCTCCCAGCCTCCTGCAACACCTCCCAGCCTCCTGCAGCACCTCCCAGCCTCCTGCAACACCTCCCAGCCTCCTGCAACACCTCCCAGCCTCCCTGCAACACCTCCCAGCCTCCTGCAACACCTCCCAGCCTCCTGCAGCACCTCCCAGCCTCCCTGCAACACCTCCCAGCCTCCCTGCAACACCTCCCAGCCTCCTGCAGCACCTCCCAGCCTCCCTGCAACACCTCCCAGCCTCCTGCAGCACCTCCCAGCCTCCTGCAACACCTCCCAGCCTCCCTGCAACACCTCCCAGCCTCCTGCAGCACCTCCCAGCCTCCCTGCAACACCTCCCAGCCTCCTGTAACACCTCCCAGCCTCCCTGCAACACCTCCCAGCCTCCTGCAGCACCTCCCAGCCTCCCTGCAACACCTCCCAGCCTCCTGCAACACCTCCCAGCCTCCTGCAGCACCTCACAGCCTCCTGCAACACCTCCCAGCCTCCTGCAACACCTCCCAGCCTCCTGCAACACCTCCCAGCCTCCTGCAGCACCTCCCAGCCTCCTGCAACGCCTCCCAGCCTCCCTGCAACACCTCCCAGTCTCCTGCAACACCTCCCAGCCTCCCTGCAGCACCTCCCAGCCTCCTGCAACACAGTAATCGTTGCTCCTCTTACTCAAGTCAACTTTTACTTCCGGTCTTTGAAAGAGCCGTCACTGTCTTTTATATATATATATATTTGCGTGGGAATAAATGGCTTCGCAACTAATTTTTTCATGATAGTTTGGCTTAAAGTATTGTTGTTTTTCAGTTTATTTGCTATATGAGCATTGTACTCGTCTCGCCGTGTGTGTTCCGTACCTTACTGTACACTAACGTCCCATGCCCGCTTGTACCGTACACTAACGTCCCATGCCCGCTTGTACCGTACACTAACGTCCCATGCCCACTTGTACCGTACACTAACGTCCCATGCCCGCTTGTACCGTACACTAACGTCCCATGCCCGCTTGTACCGTACACTAACGTCCCATGCCCGCTTGTACCGTACACTAACGTCCCATGCCCGCTTGTACCGTACACTAACGTCTCATGCCCGCTTGTACCGTACACTAACGTCCCATGCCCGCTTGTACCGTACACTAACGTCCCATGCCCACTTGTACCGTACACTAACGTCCCATGCCCGCTTGTACCGTACACTAACGTCCCATACACACTTGTACCGTACACTAACGTCCCATGCCCGCTTGTACCGTACACTAACGTCCCATGCCCGCATGTACCGTACACTAACGTCCCATACACACTTGTACCGTACACTAACGTCCCATGCCCGCTTGTACCGTACACTAACGTCCCATACACACTTGTACCGTACACTAACGTCCCATGCCCGCTTGTACCGTACACTAACGTCCCATGCCCGCTTGTACCGTACACTAACGTCCCATGCACACTTGTACCGAACACTAACGTCCCATGGACACTTGTACCGTACACTAACGTCCCATGCACACTTGTACCGTACACTAACGTTCCATGCACACTTGTACCGTACACTAACGTCCCATGCACATTTGTACCGTACACTAATGTTCGCTAGTTCTGAAGACCGTATGTATCTATGGGTATTATTTACAATTAATATTGTAAATTTGTACACTTACCTCTCGAGAGTATAATTATGTACTCACCTGGTTGTACTTTACTAGTTGTGCTTGCTGGGGTTGAGCTCTGGCTGTTTGGTCTCGCCTCTCAATTGTCAAACAACTGATGTTCCTGAGCCTATTGGGCTCTATCATGTCTATATTTGAAACTGTGTATGGAGTCAGCCTCCACCACATCACTACTTAATGTATTCCATTTACTAACTACTATGACTCTGTGGCTCATTTGGGTACTCAGTTTTCACATGTCATCCCTTGTTCATGTACCACCCGTGCTAAATACTGTCTTTATCTACCCAATTAATTCCCCCCGAGAATTGTGTATGTGGTAATCATGTCTCCTCTAACTATTCTATCTTCCAGCGACGTGTGATGCAATTCACGCAACCTTTCCTCGTAACTCATACCTCTTAGTTCTGGAACTAGTTTAGTGTGGTATACCTTTGAACCTTCTCTAACTTTGTCTTACGCTTTACAAGGTATGGACTCCATGCTGGAGCCGTATACTCCAGGACTGATTGGTCTGACATGTGTGGTATTCAAGGTGCTAAATGAGTCTTGCACAAGTTCCTGAAGGCAGTTGTCATATTAGCCAGCCTCTCATACACCGCTGATGGTATCCTTTTAATGTGGGCTTAAGAAGGCAGGTTCAGTGTGATATCAACTCCTAGATCTCTCTCTCTCTGTCCGTGTCATGGAGGACTGCATCTCCCATTTGGTACCTTGTATCTGTCCTCCTGCTCCCTCCACCTAGCTTCATTACTTTACATTTATGTGAGTTAAACTCTAGTAGCCATTTGTTGGACCATTCCTCCAGTTTGTCTAGGTCATCTTGTAGCCTCTTCCTATCCTCCTCACAATTTTTGCGTCATCAGCAAACGTTGAGAGAAACAAGTCTAATTTCTCTGGGAGAACGTTTATATATAGATGAGAAACAGGATAGATCCAAGGATTTTTTTCAGGGATATTTCTGCGCGGGCCCTAAGCCTCTGGCTGGCCCACTAAGTGTTGCTTGTTTCTGTTTTACTTGGGCGGAGTATGAGTATTTATTACTCGTATGGTCGCTTCAGTAAGATTTTGCCATATGTGTTTAACAACTTCTTCTGCTCTGTTGAATCTAAGTTGAAATCTTAATGGGTTTGTAACTGTGCACTGTGGTCCAAGATCTGATCACTGTGGGACTCCACTAGTAACGTTTCGGCACGCTTGAGGTTCACCCCTCACAGTGGCTCCCTGTTTTCTGTTGCTTAGGTACTCTCTTATCCACTGGGCTACCTTCCCTCGTATTCCTTCATGCATCTCTAATTGATGTACTATTCTCTTATGAGGTACTGTGTCATATTCTCCTTGGCATTGCAAAAATATGCAGTCTGCCCACCCTTATCTTTCTGGTCTAAGTTTTGTCGCCTGGTCACAAAATTGTATTAATCCTGTGAGGCACAATTTGCCAGCCTTAAACCCATGCTGGTGTGTGATAACGTTGTCTCTCTCTCTACAGGTGTGTACACATGTGTGTGATAATCCGCCAAACACACACCGAAACTACGACGTTGGTACAACGTTCGAACAAGTTTTAACACCACCTATAACCAGTTAAAAGAACCAATATAGCAAGTTGTAACAACGTTCTAATACGTCATAAACACGTTAAGCCAAGATGTAACAACTTTATTAGAAGTTGTAACAAGCGGAAAATAGAGACATTTACGGTTTGTGTTTCCAGGGAACAGATTATCGGAGCATAGTGATCGATGTGATGGTCGACACAGTCTTCTGCGCTACAGGTAACGTATTTACCAATGTTATAACTATTTACAGTGTTAAGAGTGACTCAGTGGGTCACGTAGCATAGCAGAATACGTCCCCGACTCACAGTCAAGAGACCTGGGTTCAGTCCCTGTTTTCTTCCTCTTGATGCCTCTCTTCACCTAGATTTTGTTTTCTACCACAGACGTGGCCAGACATTTACAACCCTTACCAGCATATATACATTTTCTTGTGTCCTCCGTGGACAGGGTGAGAGATCTGTTATCTGGGAGTTAAGCAATTATTTTGGGTTGGTTGTTGTTGTGGAAGTTGACCTCGGGGGATGAGCTTGAGTATAGAGGCTTCCTGTCCCCGACAACGGGAAGTATATTATGGGTGTAAAGGAGGCCGGGGGAGGGAGGGAGAGCCACGGGGGTGGATGATGCCCTCTAGAGGGAACTACAGCCACCACTTTCACTGGCCCCCCGCACGCCCTCTCCCGGCCTCTGCACTAACCACCCCACAACACTAACCACCCCACTAACAACACACTGCCACTTGACGTTGCTGCTGCTCCTAACACTCCCCGCCATCTTTCTGCCCGAGCAATGCTGGGGAAGACTGTCGGAGTTACTAACATATTAATATGAAAGTGCAGAACACGTGGTGAAAAAAGTAGAAAGTGTCTGAATGTTTGGGAGAAAGTGAGCTCATCCTCCAGGAGGGTGGAGGAGGCGCCGCGGGAGAGCTTCGTGAAAGGGAAAGTCACTCTATCAAAATGTTACACAAAAAATGAGACGGGAAACAATACAAGTGAGATAATTGAAATTGCCAAGATGAATAATTACAAATGTCGTGCTTGGTTAAATCGATGTATTACCTGGATTTACCCAAGATCCGCTGTCTCTCTCCAGGTGGCAATCCCCAAGTCTTTCATCCAGCAGTAATTGGGTACCTGGCTGTTAGGCGATTGGCGGGATGTGTTCTAGGGGAGCCGGTCGGCCGAGCGGACAGCACGCTGGACTTGTGATCCTGTGGTCCTGGGTTTGATCCCAGGCGCCGGCGAGAAACAATGGGCAGAGTTTCTTTCACTCTATGCCCCTGTTACCTAGCAGTAAAATAGGTACCTGGGTGTTAGTCAGCTGTCACGGGCTGCTTCCTGGGGGTGGAGTCCTGGTCGAGGACCGGGCCGCGGGGACGCTAACCCCCGAAATCATCTCAAGATAACGAAGATAGATTATCTTTTCTTTATGATGGTTTATTAAAATACTGGTAGATGTGAGTAGATTAAAATATTGGTAGATGTGAGTAGATTAAAATACTGGTAGATGTGAGTAGATTAAAATACCGGTAGATGTGAGTAGATTAAAATATTGGTAGATGTGAGTAGATTAAAATACTGGTAGATGTGAGTAGATTAAAATACTGGTAGATGTGAGTAGATTAAAATACTGGTAGATGTGAGTAGATTAAAATACCGGTAGATGTGAGTAGATTAAAATACTGGTAGATGTGAGTAGATTTAAATACTGGTAGATGTGAGTAGATTAAAATACTGGTAGATGTGAGTAGATTAAAATACTGGTAGATGTGAGTAGATTAAAATATTGGTAGATATGAGTAGATTAAAATACTGGTAGATGTGAGTAGATTAAAATACCGGTAGATGTGAGTAGATTAAAATACTGGTAGATGTGAGTAGATTAAAATACTGGTAGATGTGAGTAGATTAAAATACCGGTAGATGTGAGTAGATTAAAATACTGGTAGATGTGAGTAGATTAAAATACTGGTAGATGTGAGTAGATTAAAATACTGGTAGATGTGAGTAGATTAAAATACCGGTAGATGTGAGTAGATTAAAATACTGGTAGATGTGAGTAGATTAAAATACCGGTAGATGTGAGTAGATTAAAATACCGGTAGATGTGAGTAGATTAAAATACCGGTAGATGTGAGTAGATTAAAATACTGGTAGATGTGAGTAGATTAAAATACCGGTAGATGTGAGTAGATTAAAATACCGGTAGATGTGAGTAGATTAAAATACCGGTAGATGTGAGTAGATTAAAATACCGGTAGATGTGAGTAGATTAAAATACCGGTAGATGTGAGTAGATTAAAATACTGGTAGATGTGAGTAGATTAAAATACTGGTAGATGTGAGTAGATTAAAATACTGGTAGATGTGAGTAGATTAAAATACTGGTAGATGTGAGTAGATTAAAATACTGGTAGATGTGAGTAGATTAAAATACTGGTAGATTAAAATAATGATAGATAAGACAATAATTTCCTGAAGGCTCCCCGTGATTAGAAAGTTGTTAAGACCAGAGTAAACAACAGTAGTTGTTCCGTTAACTGTTGTGACGAACTTCCTGGTTGTTCCCGACACCAATCACCACTCCTACAGGTGTCTAACCATCGCTGGAAACAACTCTCATTACCCCGTCTATTTTAGTCAAGCTTTCAACCCTGATTATACCCCCAGTATTTACCCAGAGCTTTTCTGAATCCAAGCTTATGCGATTTGAATCTATTGTTTCGTGATTTGTGTTGACGTATTCAACACCTTATTAATAATATTCCTCTTGTTATATCCTCTAATGTATTGGTATGTTACACACCCCCAGGAAGCAGCCCGTGGCAGCTGTCTAACTCCCAGGTACCTATTTACTGCTAGGTAACAGGAGTATCAGGGTGAAAGAAACATTTTGCCCATTTGTCTCTGCCTCCACCGGGGATCGAACCCGGAACCTCAGCACTACGAATCCGAAGTGCTGTCCACTCAGCTGTCAGGCGCCCCAGTAGTCTGAAATTCTGAACAAATCAAACAATGTGTAGCCTACACATCATTTATGTGTGCTATTAAGGTGAGTAGGTGTGTGGGGGAACAACACTCTAGGTGTAAGTCACACTAGAGAGTGTATTACACCACTCTGGCCTCCAATACTGACCACAGGAGCAACACACTAGGTGTAAGACACACTAGAGAGTGTATTACACCACTCTGGCCTCCACTACTCACCACAGGAGCAACACACTAGGTGTAAGACACACTAGAGAGTGTATTACACCACTCTGGCCTCCAATACTGACCACAGGAGCAACACACTAGGTGTAAGACACACTAGAGAGTGTATTACACCACTCTGGCCTCCAATACTCACCACAGGAGCAACACACTAGGTGTAAGACACACTAGAGAGTGTATTACACCACTCTGGCCTCCAATACTCACCACAGGAGCAACACACTAGGTGTAAGACACACTAGAGAGTGTATTACACCACTCTGGCCTCCACTACTCACCACAGGAGCAACACACTAGGTGTAAGTCACACTAGAGAGTGTATTACACCACTCTGGCCTCCAATACTCACCACAGGAGCAACACACTAGGTGTAAGACACACTAGAGAGTGTATTACACCACTCTGGCCTCCAATACTCACCACAGGAGCAACACACTAGGTGTAAGTCACACTAGAGAGTGTATTACACCACTCTGGCCTCCAATACTGACCACAGGAGCAACACACTAGGTGTAAGACACACTAGAGAGTGTATTACACCACTCTGGCCTCCAATACTGACCACAGGAGCAACACACTAGGTGTAAGACACACTAGAGAGTGTATTACACCACTCTGGCCTCCAATACTGACCACAGGAGCAACACACTAGGTGTAAGACACACTAGAGAGTGTATTACACCACTCTGGCCTCCAATACTGACCACAGGAGCAACACACTAGGTGTAAGACACACTAGAGAGTGTATTACACCACTCTGGCCTCCAATACTGACCACAGGAGCAACACACTAGGTGTAAGTCACACTAGAGAGTGTGTTACACCACTCTGGCCTCCAATACTCACCACAGGAGCAACACACTAGGTGTAAGTCACACTAGAGAGTGTATTACACCACTCTGGCCTCCAATACTCACCACAGGAGCAACACACTAGGTGTAAGTCACACTAGAGAGTGTATTACACCACTCTGGCCTCCAATACTCACCACAGGAGCAACACTCTAGGTGTAAGTCACGCTAGAGAGTGTATTACACCACTCTGGCCTCCAATACTCACCACAGGAGCAACACACTAGGTGTAAGTCACACTAGAGAGTGTATTACACCACTCTGGCCTCCAATACTCACCACAGGAGCAACACACTAGGTGTAAGTCACACTAGAGAGTGTATTACACCACTCTGGCCTCCAATACTGACCACAGGAGCAACACACTAGGTGTAAGACACACTAGAGAGTGTATTACACCACTCTGGCCTCCAATACTGACCACAGGAGCAACACACTAGGTGTAAGACACACTAGAGAGTGTATTACACCACTCTGGCCTCCAATACTCACCACAGGAGCAACACACTAGGTGTAAGACACACTAGAGAGTGTATTACACCACTCTGGCCTCCAATACTCACCACACACAGCTTCAGTTGACTGAATTACTCACATTTCAACAATATACATTTTTTTAGTTAAAGCAAACGGAGTTAAATTGCTCGCCGAATTTAGAAATGCCAATCACTGTTAAAGCTTTTTTCTCTTCACGTTCTGATGAGTAAGTTGCTTGTGAGTCGCAAAGTTGAGAAATGAGACTGTTTTGAGTAGCCTAGCGGTGGCTGAGGGGGGTGGGGAGTGGGTGGGGGGGGGGGGGGGCAGGGGTTGGTGTAAGGGGGGAAGGGAGGGTAGGGGAGGGGAGGGAGATTCTACCCCCCCCCCATCTCCCCCCCACTACCTAACACGTTAGGGGAAGTGGTCACCGCCGAATGGCGCGCAATGCAATGCTTATTTTTATGAGTTATGAGGCGGGTGAGGAAAGGTTGGGTAACGTAGTATAGAGGCCTGCAGTGTTTCACATGTTTGGGGTGGGTAGAAGAGAGTGAGAGAGATTGTGTCGCTAGATTAAAGGCATCACTTTCTCCTCCTCCTGACTGTCCGCACACCCAACTGAACTGTTTTTTTGGGCCCTCACCTCACTCCTTTCATATGTGCTCCCACTCTCCACACTGAGTACATTCACTCTCTCTCCTGCTTCCTGCTTCCTGCTGGTCACCTCCACCTGCCTCCTTCCTGTGTGTTGCGGGGGGGGGGGGGGGGTGTTCCAGACCAGGGCTTGAACTGGTGGTACAGGAGCTGTGTTGGGGGAGTGTTCCAAGGCTGGAACTGGTGGTACAGGAGCTGTGTTGAGGGAGTGTTCCAGGCCTGGAACTGGTGGTACAAGAGCTGTGTTGGGGGAGTGTTCCAGGGCTGGAACTGGTGGTACAGGAGCTGTGTTGAGGGAGTGTTCCAGGCCTGGAACTGGTGGTACAAGAGCTGTGTTGGGGGAGTGTTCCAGGGCTGGAACTGGTGGTACAAGAGCTGTGTTGGGGGAGTGTTCCAGGGCTGGAACTGGTGGTACAGGAGCTGTGTTGAGGGAGTGTTCCAGGCCTGGAACTGGTGGTACAAGAGCTGTGTTGGGGGAGTGTTCCAGGGCTGGAACTGGTGGTACAGGAGCTGTGTTGAGGGAGTGTTCCAGGCCTGGAACTGCTGATGGTCGGAGCCTGAACCACCAGTTGTACACTGTCTATATAAAATAGTTCATCAATATATATTACTATGTTGTATATTCTGTGCTCCTTACACCCGTGCTGCTCACGCACACACCTCAGGTGTATACACATAAAAACTTGAGTTTTTAGGTAGTTTTTAGTCTGTATTTCACAATGAATTATATCCATTATGTTACATGTACTTCATTGGCTTGTTAACTGACTGTAAGTTGGTAATGATGACACATATAAATGTACACATCTGTACTCTTAGGAGCACATTGTTCACTTCCTCGCACCCTTCCCTTCCTCCCTTCCTACTCCCTTTCCCATCGCCCCTTCCTACCCCTTCCCTTCTCCCTCCCCCAATTTATTCTTTCACAATATTTGCACTATTTCTCTTGTATTGTTAATCCTAATCTCCCTGATTAATGTGTGCTGCTGCAGTCGAAATATATTAGTGCGCCATAATGGTAGGCTACTGGGGTGTGGGTGTGGGGTGTGGGTGTAGGGTGTGGGTGTGAGGTGTGGGTGTAGGGTGTGGGTGTGGGTGTGGGGTGTGTGGGTGTGGGTGTGGGGTGTAGGGTGTGGGTGTGGGTATGGGTGTGAGGTGTGGGGTGTGGGTGTGAGTGTGGGTGTGTGGTGTGGGTGTGGGGTGTGGGTGTGGGGTGTAGGGTGTGTGGTGTGAGGTGTGGGTGTGGGGTGTGGGTATTGGGTGTGGGGTGTAGGGTGTGGGTGTGGGTGTGTGGTGTGAGGTGTGGGTGTGGGGTGTGGGTATTGGGTGTGTGGGTGTGGGGTGTAGGGTGTGGGTGTGGGTGTGTGGTGTGAGGTGTGGGTGTGGGGTGTGGGTATTGGGTGTGTGGGTGTGGGGTGTAGGGTGTGGGTGTGGGTGTGTGGTGTGAGGTGTGGGTGTGGGGTGTGGGTATTGGGTGTGTGGGTGTGGGGTGTAGGGTGTGGGTGTAGGGTGTGGGTGTGGGTGTGGGGTGTGGGTGTGGGGTGTGGGTGTAGGGTGTCGATGTAGGTGGGGGTGTGGGTGTAGGGTGTGCGGTGTGGGGTGCGGGTGTGGGGTGTGGGTGTGGGGTGTGGGTGTGAGGTGTGGGTGTAGGGTGTAGGGGTGGGTGGTGGGGGATTCTTCGGTGTTTCCTCTGGCACTGTTACCCTCCTCCCCCCCCCCCTCAGGGGATTTACAACCACAACATTCCCGCCTTCTCCAGCTCCGTCGCCGCAACAGCTTAGGCTACAACACTCCACCAGGTGTGGCTACACCACCAGGTGTGGAGACCATCGTAATGTTTAAACAACCAGGTGCTAGAAAATATTCACCCTGAAGTAACATGTTCTTGCCTAAATATGCTAACATACAAGAATATTAATTTATATATGAGAAATTCCTGTTTTGATATAACAGCATATAATTTTTGATATAAAATTGATGCATGTGTTTTTGGGGTGGGCCGCTGGAAGGAATGAACATAGCCAGAGGCCTGGGGCCAGATTCACGAAGCAGTTACGCAAGTACTTACGAACGTGTACATCATTCCTCAATCTTTGACGGCTTTGGTTACATTTATTAAACAGTTTACAAGCATGAAAACTTGCCAATCAACTGTTGTTATTGTTATAAACAGCCTCCTGGTACTTCGGAGCTCATTAACTGTTTAATAATTGTAAACAAAGCCGCCAAAGATTGAGAAAAGATGGGCAGGTTCGTAAGTGCTTGCGTAACTGCTTCGTGACTCTGGTTGGTGAAGCGGCCCAATGGTTTAGACTGGGTGGAAGAGACGAGTGGAGGTGCTCGGAGGCTGTGTTCCACAGGTGCTTCTGAACACTGTCTCTTGAGTGCCGGTGGTACCGTTTGGGCACTGGAATACCAGGTGTGTAATGAAGAATACCAGGAGTGTAATGAAGAATTACAGGTGTGTAATGAATTACAGGTGTCTGAGAAAGGTTATGGTGTAACAGGTCGATGAGGCAGTGTTCTGAGTTACACACCTGGCAGCGTCATGTGTAGATTACACACCTGGCAGCGTGAAGCTCCCATCACACACCTGGAACCGTGAGGTTCGAATAGTTAGGCAGCGTCATCTGTTTAAAAACTGTTGTTCCGTTGTAGCTGGGGGGTGACCGTTGTTGGTGGGGGGGGGGGGGCAGGTGTGTGTGGGGGGGAGCCCGGCACCGTTGTTGGGAGGCCATCAGTGTCACGCTCCACACACCCGCTCACACACCTGCGCCGCCTCCAACACCGCTCTTCACACGTGTGCTCCTGTTACCTCTGGTCATGTGTAAGTCTATAATCACACATATCTGATGGAGGTGTGTGCACACCTGACAGCTCCTCTAAGCAATAGGCAGGTGTGTATCTGTCAAGTGATCCTCCTAGCACATCTCTGCCAGCATGCCACACACCTGTGCTCCTCCTGGCAGGTGTGTATCTGTCAAGTGATCCTCCTAGCACATCTCTGCCAGCATGCCACACACCTGTGCTCCTCCTGGCAGGTGTGTATCTGTCAAGTGATCCTCCTAGCACATCTCTGCCAGCATGCCACACACCTGTGCTCCTCCTGATAGGTGTGTGATATGGATAATATGCAGTTGTGTTTACCCTTATTCAGGGAAACATGATTCACAGTGACAGGTGTATACCAGCCAGTTGTGTGACAACGGTGGTGGGTGTCAGCGGGTGCGGGTGTGTGAAGGCGCAGCTGGCGAGCGTCCACACCTAAAGGCCAGGTGTGTGCCACCCTCACCCCTCCTCATTCCTGCTCCCACACTCCTATTGTCCAACACACCCATACCCCCCTATTGAAATATTTCCATCAACCCCCCCCCTCTCCATCCATCCATCCATCCATCGTATTCCATCCCATCTTCCTTCTCTACCTGCATCCCTCGCCCTCTCCCCAACGGCCACCTCCATAATGACACGGAGAGAGAAACTAGTAGAAGCTCCAGCGCGAAAATGTAAATGAAACCACAGGAGTGAAAGATAATGTTTAGCCATCAATAGACTGGATCAGACACGAGGGAAGATAGATTTGAAGCCCCCTTTGGAGTGAGTGCTCTCTTTGGAGTGAGTGTCACCTTTGGAGTGAGTGCCACCTTTGGAGTGAGTGAGTGCGCCCTTTGGAGTGAGTGATCACTGTATGCTGACATTTTGGTACTGGATCGAGTTCAGAATGAGCAGTTTGGGAAAGGCATCAGATTATATGAAGCTTGGAAACTTACTGTCAGCAATACGAGGGGATGTAGAACTGTCAACAATACCAGGGGGATATAGAACTGTCAACAATACCAGGGATATAGAACTGTCAACAATACCAGGGATGTAGAACTGTCAACAATACCAGGGATGTTGAACTGTCAACAATACCAGGGATGTAGAACTGTCAACAATACCAGGGATATAGAACTGTCAACAATACCAGGGGATGTAGAACTGTCAACAATACCAGGGATGTTGAACTGTCAACAATACCAGGGGATGTAGAACTGTCAACAATACCAGGGGATGTTGAACTGTCAACAATACCAGGGGATGTAGAACTGTCAACAATACCAGGGGATGTTGAACTGTCAACAATACCAGGGGATGTAGAACTGTCAACAATACCAGGGATGTAGAACTGTCAACAATACCAGGGGATGTAGAACTGTCAACAATACCAGGGATGTAGAACTGTCAACAATACCAGGGATGTAGAACTGTCAACAATACCAGGGGATGTAGAACTGTCAACAATACCAGGGGATGTTGAACTGTCAACAATACCAGGGGATGTTGAACTGTCAACAATACCAGGGATGTAGAACTGTCAACAATACCAGGGATGTAGAACTGTCAACAATACCAGGGGATGTAGAACTGTCAACAATACCAGGGATGTAGAACTGTCAACAATACCAGGGATGTAGAACTGTCAACAATACCAGGGGATGTAGAACTGTCAACAATACCAGGGGATGTTGAACTGTCAACAATACCAGGGGATGTTGAACTGTCAACAATACCAGGGATGTAGAACTGTCAACAATACCAGGGGATGTAGAACTGTCAACAATACCAGGGGATGTAGAACTGTCAACAATACCAGGGGATGTTGAACTGTCAACAATACCAGGGGATGTTGAACTGTCAACAATACCAGGGATGTAGAACTGTCAACAATACCAGGGGATGTAGAACTGTCAACAATACCAGGGGATGTTGAACTGTCAACAATACCAGGGATGTAGAACTGTCAACAATACCAGGGATGTAGAACTGTCAACAATACCAGGGATATAGAACTGTCAACAATACCAGGGATGTAGAACTGTCAACAATACCAGGGATATAGAACTGTCAACAATACCAGGGATGTTGAACTGTCAACAATACCAGGGATGTAGAACTGTCAACAATACCAGGGATATAGAACTGTCAACAATACCAGGGGATGTAGAACTGGCAACAATACTAGGGGATGTAGAACTGTCAACAATACCAGGGATATAGAACTGTCAACAATACCAGGGGGATGTAGAACTGTCAACAATACCAGGGATATAGAACTGTCAACAATACCAGGGGGATGTAGAACTGTCAACAATACTAGGGGATGTAGAACTGTCAACAATACCAGAGATGTAGAACTGTCAACAATACCAGGGATGTTGAACTGTCAACAATACCAGGGATATAGAACTGTCAACAATACCAGGGATATAGAACTGTCAACAATACCAGGGGGATGTAGAACTGTCAACAATACTAGGGGATGTTGAACTGTCAACAATACCAGGGATGTTGAACTGTCAACAATACCAGGGATGTTGAACTGTCAACAATACCAGGGGATGTTGAACTGTCAACAATACCAGGGGATGTTGAACTGTCAACAATACCAGGGGGTGTAGAACTGTCAACAATACCAGGGATGTTGAACTGTCAACAATACCAGGGATGTTGAACTGTCAACAATACCAGGGATGTTGAACTGTCAACAATACCAGGGGGTGTAGAACTGTCAACAATACCAGGGGATGTTGAACTGTCAACAATACCAGGGGATGTTGAACTGTCAACAATACCAGGGATGTTGAACTGTCAACAATACCAGGGATGTTGAACTGTCAACAATACCAGAAGATGCAGAACTGTCAACAATACCAGGGGGTGTTGAACTGTCAACAATACCAGGGGATGTAGAACTGTCAACAATACCAGGGGATGTAGAACTGTCAACAATACCAGGGATGTAGAACTG
This sequence comes from Procambarus clarkii, assembly GCF_040958095.1. NCBI lineage: Eukaryota > Metazoa > Arthropoda > Malacostraca > Decapoda > Cambaridae > Procambarus > Procambarus clarkii. The sequence goes on along the minus strand of NC_091221.1, from coordinate 3,770,206 downwards.
TCAACAATACCAGGGGATGTTGAACTGTCAACAATACCAGGGATGTAGAACTGTCAACAATACCAGGGATGTAGAACTGTCAACAATACCAGGGATGTTGAACTGTCAACAATACCAGGGGATGTAGAACTGTCAACAATAACAGAAGATGTTGAACTGTCAACAATACCAGGGGATGTTGAACTGTCAACAATACCAGGGGATGTTAAACTGTCAACAATACCAGGGGATGTTGAACTGTCAACAATACCAGGGATGTTGAACTGTCAACAATACCAGGGGATGTTGAACTGTCAACAATACCAGGGGATGTTGAACTGTCAACAATACCAGGGGATGTTGAACTGTCAACAATACCAGGGATGTTGAACTGTCAACAATACCAGGGGATATAGAACTGTCAACAATACCAGGGGATATAGAACTGTCAACAATACCAGGGGTGTAGAACTGTCAACAATACCAGGGATGTTGAACTGTCAACAATACCAGGGATGTTGAACTGTCAACAATACCAGGGGATATAGAACTGTCAACAATACCAGGGGATATAGAACTGTCAACAATACCAGGGATGTAGAACTGTCAACAATACCAGGGATGTTGAACTGTCAACAATACCAGGGGATGTAGAACTGTCAACAATACCAGGGGATGTAGAACTGTCAACAATACCAGGGGGTGTAGAACTGTCAACAATACCAGGGGATGTAGAACTGTCAACAATACCAGGGGATGTAGAACTGTCAACAATACCAGGGATGTAGAACTGTCAACAGTACCAGGGGATGTAGAACTGTCAACAATACCAGGGGATGTAGAACTGTCAACAATACCAGGGATGTTGAACTGTCAACAATACCAGGGGATGTAGAACTGTCAACAATACCAGGGGATGTAGAACTGTCAACAATACCAGGGGATGTAGAACTGTCAACAATACCAGGGATGTAGAACTGTCAACAATACCAGGGATGTTGAACTGTCAACAATACCAGGGATGTTGAACTGTCAACAATACCAGGGATGTTGAACTGTCAACAATACCAGGGATGTTGAACTGTCAACAATACCAGGGGATGTAGAACTGTCAACAATACCAGGGGATGTTGAACTGTCAACAATACCAAGGATGTTGAACTGTCAACAATACCAGGGGATGTTGAACTGTCAACAATACCAAGGATGTTGAACTGTCAACAATACCAGGGATGTAGAACTGTCAACAATACCAGGGATGTAGAACTGTCAACAATACCAGGGGATGTAGAACTGTCAACAATACCAGGGGATGTAGAACTGTCAACAATACCAGGGATGTAGAACTGTCAACAGTACCAGGGGATGTAGAACTGTCAACAATACCAGGGGATGTAGAACTGTCAACAATACCAGGGATGTTGAACTGTCAACAATACCAGGGGATGTAGAACTGTCAACAATACCAGGGGATGTAGAACTGTCAACAATACCAGGGGATGTAGAACTGTCAACAATACCAGGGATGTAGAACTGTCAACAATACCAGGGATGTTGAACTGTCAACAATACCAGGGATGTTGAACTGTCAACAATACCAGGGATGTTGAACTGTCAACAATACCAGGGATGTTGAACTGTCAACAATACCAGGGGATGTAGAACTGTCAACAATACCAGGGGATGTTGAACTGTCAACAATACCAGGGATGTAGAACTGTCAACAATACCAGGGATGTAGAACTGTCAACAATACCAGGGGATGTAGAACTGTCAACAATACCAGGGATGTAGAACTGTCAACAATACCAAGGATGTTGAACTGTCAACAATACCAGGGGATGTTGAACTGTCAACAATACCAAGGATGTTGAACTGTCAACAATACCAGGGATGTAGAACTGTCAACAATACCAGGGGATATAGAACTGTCAACAATACCAGGGATGTAGAACTGTCAACAATACCAGGGGATATAGAACTGTCAACAATACCAGGGGATATAGAACTGTCAACAATACCAGGGGATATAGAACTGTCAACAATACCAGGGGATATAGAACTGTCAACAATACCAGGGGATATAGAACTGTCAACAATACCAGGGATGCAGAACTGTCAACAATGGGTAAGGTTGGCCAAGTAGAGGTCAGTGAAAAGCATAGAATTAGTCTCACGGTTTAACAAAGGGTGTAAGTAAAGAACATAAGTCTGAGGAACAAAAGAACAAGTGAGAACACAAAGAAGTAGGTAGGGGCCAGGGAGGAGAATCACAGAGAGGAAATGAGAAGCTGAGAGACAATTTAATAATAAAGAAGATAAAATTAAGACTAAACCCAATCTGCCTCACAGTAAACATCTAGAGGAAGTAAGTGAACAAGGGAGGACACAGTGGAGAGTGGAGTAACAGTAGAACAACAGTAGAACAAGGGAGGACACAGTGGAGAGTGGAGTAACAGTAGAACAAGGGAGGACACAGTGGAGAGTGGAGTAACAGTAGAACAACAGTTGAACAAGGGAGGACACAGTGGAGAGTGGAGTAACAGTAGAACAACAGTTGAACAAGGGAGGACACAGTGGAGAGTGGAGTAACAGTAGAACAACAGTTGAACAAGGGAGGACACAGTGGAGAGTGGAATAACAGTAGAACAACAGTAGAACAAGGTGGACACGGTGGAGAGTGGAGTAACAGTAGAACAACAGTAGAACAAGGGAGGACACAGTGGAGAGTGGAGTAACAGTAGAACAACAGTAGAACAAGGGAGGACACAGTGGAGAGTGGAGTAACAGTAGAACAACAGTTGAACAAGGGAGGACACAGTGGAGAGTGGAGTAACAGTAGAACAACAGTTGAACAAGGGAGGACACAGTGGAGAGTGGAGTAACAGTAGAACAACAGTAGAACAAGGTGGACACGGTGGAGAGTGGAGTAACAGTAGAACAACAGTAGAACAAGGTGGACACAGTGGAGAGTGGAGTAACAGTAGAACAACAGTAGAACAAGGGAGGACACAGTGGAGAGTGGAGTAACAGTAGAACAAGGGAGGACACAGTGGAGAGTGGAGTAACAGTAGAACAAGGGAGGACACAGTGGAGAGTGGAGTAACAGTAGAACAACAGTAGAACATGGGGGACACAGTGGAGAGTGATGTAACAGTAGAACAACAGTAGAACATGGGGGACACAGTGGAGAGTGATGTAACAGTAGAACAACAGTAGAACATGGGGGACACAGTGGAGAGTGGAGTAACAGTAGAACAACAGTAGAACAACAGTAGAACAAGGGAGGACACAGTGGAGAGTGATGTAACAGTAGAACAAGGGGGGGACACAGTGGAGAGTGGAGTAACAGTAGAACAAGGGGACACAGTGGAGAGTGGAGTAACAGTAGAACAACAGTAGAACAAGGGAGGACTCAGTGGAGAGTGGAGTAACAGTAGAACAACAGTAGAACAAGGGAGGACTCAGTGGAGAGTGGAGTAACAGTAGAACAAGGGAGGACACAGTGGAGAGTGGAGTAACAGTAGAACAAGGGAGGACACAGTGGAGAGTGGAGTAACAGTTGAACAACAGTAGAACAAATTCCCTCTGATGAGAGACGCTGCTTCATCAGAGCTGACGTGAAACACTGACAACTCAGCGCTGGAAGCTGTGATATATGCCAGGCCTCCATAAAGAAGGTGACCAGATTATCTGGCTATCAACCAGAATGTTGATAGCCAGGTAACGTGGTGGTGAGAGTGTGGAGGGGAGGGAGGCATGATGACATTTGTCTTGACATGATAGCAACACTGGTGGTGGAGTGAGCCAACATGGCGTACTGCTCGCTGCTTCACTTTCCCTTTCACGTCTGCCTGCCTCACTGTGTGGGATGTAGGTCCCGTCTGGCGCCCGTGTTGATGGCCAGTCCTGTGTGTGTGTGTGTGTGTGTGTGTGTGTGTGTGTGTGTGTGTGTGTGTGTGTGTGTGTGTGTGTGTGTGTGTGTGTGTGTGTGTGTGTGTGTAATTACCTAAGTGTAGTTACAGGATGAGAGCTACGCTCGTGGTGTCCCGTCTTCCCAGCACTCTTTGTCATATAACGCTTTGAAACTACTGACGGTCTTGGCCTCCACCACCTTCTCACTTAACTTGTTCCAACCGTCTACCACTCTATTTGCGAAGGTGAATTTTCTTATATTTCTTCGGCATCTGTGTTTAGCTAGTTTAAATCTATGACCTCTTGTTCTTGAAGTGCCAGGTCTCAGGAAATCTTCCCTATCGATTTTATCGATTCCTGTTATTAATTGGTATGTAGTGATCATATCGCCTCTTTTTCTTCTAGCTACTGGTTTTGGCATATTTAATGCCTCTAACCTCTCCTCGTAGCTCTTGCCCTTCAGTTCTGGGAGTGGCATGTCTTTGCACCTTTTCCAGTTTGTTGATGTGCTTCTTAAGATATGGGCACCATTCAACCCAGAACAACCTCTTATGAGGAACTCTGTCAAAAGCCTTTTTCAGGTCCAGATAGATGCATTCAACCCAACTATCTCTTTCCTATAAAATCTCTGTGGCTCGATAGAAACTGAGTAAATTTGATACACAGGATCTTCCAGAACGAAAACCATACTGTCTATATGATTTAGATTATTTCTCTCCAGGTGTTCTACCCATTTAGTTTTAGTTATTTTTTCCAATATTTTGACTATTACACTTGTCAATGACACAGGTCTATAATTGAGGGGTCTTCCCTGCTGCCACTTTTGTAGATTGGAACTATGTTAACCTTTTTCTACACATCTGCTATGACTCCTGTACACAGGGATGCCTGAACAATCAAGTGAACTGGAATGCTGAGCTCAGGTGCACAGTCTCTCAGAACCCATGGTGAAACTCCATCTGGACCAACTGCTTTGTTCTTACTTAGCTCCTTGAACATTTTTTCCACTTCGTCTCTAGACACCTCTATGTGCTCTATGTTGTACTCTGGAATTCTTTTTGTGTCTGGTTCCCTGAAGATTTAATTTTTTGTACAAACACACTTTGGAACTTTTCGTTTAATGTTTCACACATTTCATATTCATTTTCCGTGAATCTGTTTCCCATTTTCAACCTCTGAATATTAGCCTTTACACGCAATTTGTTGTTTATGAATGTATAGAATAGACCTGGTTCTGTTTTTCATTTGCCCTCTATCCCTTTAAAAAAAAAAATCAGCCTCTCTCCTCACTGCCGTGTAGTTATTTCTCGCATCTTTGTATCGCTGATATGTTTGGGGGTTTGGCCTCTTCCTGTATTGATTCCATTTTTGTGTCTTTTGGTCTCTGGCCCTCTTGCAATTTCTGTTGAATCAATGTAGTTATGCCTCTTAGTAGGACCAGAAATATGTTTTATGGCCCTGCATCTCTGTTTTGGTATGAATGTGTGCCTTCATCATATATTTCGCAACATTTGGCATACATCTCATTTACATCACTGCCTAGCAACAAGTCTGTCCACTTACACTCATTAAATTTTGTTTTGAAGTTCCCCATAGTGTCCTCTCTTGAAATCGAGTTTAACAACTGTTTCAATGTCTCCATCTTCTTACAGATTATATCGTAAAGCATATTTAATGTCCAACATGACATGATCACTCTTTCCCAAGGGAGGAAGATACTGGATGTCAAATACCTCTTCTTCTTTCCTGCTGAATACTAGATCCAGTACTGACGGAACATCTCCTTCCCTTATTCTTGTGGCCTGCTTGACGTGTTGATACATGAATGTCTCTAAGATGAGGTTTACAAATCTTCCTGTCCAAATGTCCTCTGTTCTTGCTTCGTAGGCTTCCCAGTCTATTACTTTAGAAGTCCCCCAGTACCAACAGTCATGATTTCTCTTTATCTGCTTGTACTATTATTTCTCTCATGCTCATTAGGAGGTCCTCTCGATTGTCATTCAGTTCTTTCTTTGTCCATTTGTTGCTTGCTGGTGGGCTGTAGGCATTTACAATTATCAGTTTATCATCTTGATTCCAGACTTGCAATGCCATTATGTCAACTTCTCGAGGGTTGTCAAGTATTAACCGTCTTGCCTTCAGGTGTTCTTTCACCAGCACAGCCACTCCCCTTCCCCCCTGTCCTAGTTTTCTTGTCACGTCTCTAAACTGAGTAGCCCCTTGGGAATACGACCTCACTTAAAATATTTTCTTCAAGTTTTGTCTCTGTTAATGCGACAATATCTGGAACCTTAAGCTGAATTATATTTTGCAACTCCAATATTTTTTCTCACTCTATCTATGTTGGTATATACAATTTTCAGGAACATGTTCCCTTTCCCTTTGTTCTTTACTCCCCCTTCCTCTAATGATTTTGTTGCCTTGTTTTTATGTACCATTTCACTATCTTTCCAGTCCCGGACACTTTGTAGAAAAAAGCAAGTTTCTGTCTTCATTTCTGTTCCCATTTAGACGTTTCTCTTCATCGAGGTTTATTGTCAGCTTTTCTCCGTCTTCCTTTGAGAGGTCTTGTCTTATAGTTTTCCATCGTCATCACTGCAATTTCCAGGCATTTCTAAGCACTTCCATCATGTGTTTCACTCCATTAAATGTCACCCTTAAGAGGCGGTTTTTGTCTTACTCATATTTTCCTATTCCCCTAAAATCACAGACATTTTCCTTTGAATTGAGACCTTCTCCTAAACCTACTATTTTCTGTATGATTTTCATCTCTTCTGCTGCTCGGTCCACCCTAGATGAAATTTCCTTCTCTAAACACCTGAAGATTATTATGGACTTACTACTATCTGCAGTGTTTTGTACTCGTTTACTGTTGGTTACCAGTTCTTTCCTAATTGCTTGCCTAAGATCCGCATGTTGTTTGTCACTTCTGGTTTTGACTTCCAAACACACTTCATTGATTGTCTCTTTCTCTTTTACAACTTGTGCACACGTCTCTTTTATTTCTTTATACTTTTCTAGTTCTTTATTAGCCTCCTCTATTTGAGTTGCCATTGAAGTTTCTCGTTGCATGTCCTTGCCTAACTCACTGTTGGCCTTTAGGGTTCCTTGGAGTTGTTCACCATACAAGTTTACTTTCTTGTTTATTTCTTCAAATTCACTACTCTTCACTTTCCATGCTTTTCATATTGGATCACTTTCCTTACTCCCGTCAAGCTAGTAATTTCCTTACCTTGCTGGAAAATACTTCCTTATAAATTACAAAACTCAATCTTGAGACCTTCACTTTCTTGTTCTAAATTAATTGTTTTTTCTTCATAATTCTTTATTATGTTCTCAATAATCACTAACCTGTCAAGAAAACCACCTTTCATTAGATCTTGTGTTGAGAATCCTGCAAAACATTCCTTTGTGGTGTGTTGTCCTCCCCTGTGGTGGCGGCCATCTTTGTTGTTGACATTCTGCTGTATTGAAAGATCAACATTTCTAGCCAAGATTTTTCATTCACTTACACTTATTTCTTATCTCTTAGTATCTTTTCAAGTTCCCTACACCTTCATATATTCTGGGACACCACTTGCAGACCTCACCCTGCTCCCAACACTTAGAAAATTTGATTTATCTTGGAGCCTGCAGCAGTGTGTGTGTGTGTGTGTGTGTGTGTGTGTGCGTGTGTGTGTGCGTGTGTGTGTGTGTGTGTGTGTGTGTGTGTGTGTGTGTGTGTGTGTGTGTGTGTGTGTGTGTGTGTGTGTGTGTACGTGTACTCACCTAATTGTGCTTGCGGGGGTTGAGCACTGGCTCTTTAGTCCCGCCTCTCAACTGTCAATCAACAGGTGTACAGGTTCCTGAGCCTACTGGGCTCTATCATATCTACACTTGAAGCTGTGTATGGAGTCAGCCTCCACCACATCACTTCCTGATGCATTCCATTTGTCTACTACTCAGACACTGAAAAAAATTCTTTCTATCGTCTCTATGGCTCATTTGGGAACAAAATTTCTACCTGTGTCCCCTAGTGTGTGTGCCCCTTGTGGTAAATAGCCTGTCTTTACTCTATCAGTTCTTCTGAGAATCTTGTATGTGGTGATCATGTCATCATGTCCCCTTTAACTCTTCTGTCTCCCAGTGACGTGAGGTTTAATTCCCGTAGTCTCTCCCGTAGCTCATACCCCTCAGTTCGGGTACTAGTCTGGTGGCAAACCTTTGAACCTTTTCCAGTTTAGTCTTATCCTTGACTAGATATGGACTCCATGCTGAAGCCGTATACTCCAGGATTGGTCTGACATATGTGGTATATAAAGATCTGAAAGATTTCTTACACAAGTTTCTGAATGCCGTTCTAATGTTATCACCTGGCATATGCCGCTGATGTTATACTCTTGATATGAGCTTCAGGGGACAGGTCTGGCGTGATATCAATCCCCAGCTAGGTCTCTCTCTCTTACTCTGAAGTATTTCATCTCCCAAATGATACCTTGTATCTGGTCTCCTGCTCCCTACACCTATCTTCATTACATTGTATTTGCTTGGGTTAAACTCTAACAACCATTTGTTAGACCATTCCTGCAGCTTGTCCAGGTCTTCTTGAAACCTCAAGCTGCCCTCCTCTGTCTTAATCCTTCTCATAATTATGGTGTCGTCAGCAAACATTGAGAGGAATGAGTCTATACCCTCTGGGAGATCATTTACGTATATCAGAAACAGGATAAGGTCCGAGTACAGAGCCCTGTGGGACTCCACTGGTGACTTCACGCCAATCCAATCTGAGGTCTCACCCCTCACTGTAACTCTCTGCTTCCTATTGCTTAGGTACTCCCTTATCCACTGGAGCGCCCTACCAGTTACTCCTGCCTGTTTCTCCACCTTGTGCATCAGCCTTTTATGGGGTACTGTGTCAAAGTCTTTCCGACAGTCCAAAAAAGTGCAGTCCGCCCATCCTTCTCTTTCTTGCTTAATCTTTGTCACCTGATCGTAGAATTCTATCAAGCCTATAAGGCAAGATTTATCCTCCCTGAACCCATGGTGATGGGTTGTCACGAAGTCTCTTCTCTTCAGACGTGTTACTAGCTTTTTTCACAATCTTCTCCATCACCTTGCATGGTATACAAGTTAAGGACACTGGCCTGTAGTTCAGTGCCTCTTGTCTGTCACCCTTTTTGTATATTGGGACTACATTAGCAGTCTTCCATATTTCTGGTAGGTCCCCCGTTTCCAGTGACCTACTATACACTATGGAGAGTGGCAAGCAAAGTGCTCCTGCACACTCTTTCAATACCCACGGTGAGATTCCGTCCGGGCCAACAGCCTTTCTCACGTCCAGATCCAACAGGTGCCTCTTGACCTCATTCCAAACCCTTCCAAGGCCGCCTGGTTTACTGCCAAATCTCTTAGCGCAGTGACCTCTCCTTGTTCTATTGTGAAGACCTGGAACATCTTGTTGAGTTCCTCACACACCTCTTTGTCATTCTCTGTGTACCTGTTCTCACCCGTTCTAAGTTTCATCACCTGGTTCTTCACTGTTGTTTTCCTCTTGATGTGACTGTTTAGTAGCTTTGGTTCGGTCTTGGCTTTGCTTGCAATATCATTTTCATACTTTTCTCAGCTGCTCTTCTCACGCTAACATACTCGTACCTGGTTCTCTGGTATCTCTCTCTACTTCCTGGTGTTCTGTTATTACGGAAATTCCTCCATGCCCTTTTGTTCAGTTCCTTTCCATTCATACATGCCCTATTAAACCACGGATTCTTCTTTTGCTTCTCGTTTTTTTTCCTGTTGGACCGAGATAAACCTGTTTACTGCCTCCTGACACTTTTGGGTGACATAGTCCATCATGTCTTGTACGGACTTAGTTGTGAGTTCTGTGTCCCATGATATATTCCCTAGGAATTTTCTCATCTCATAATTTCCCTTTCGGTATGCCAGCCCTTTATTTCCCAGTTCTTTTTTTTGGGGAGATAATTCCTAGCTCTACCAGGTACTCAAAGATCAATACACTGTGATCACTCATTCCCAAGGGGGGTTCCAACTTAAATTCCCTTATATCCGACTCATTTAGGGTAAATATCAGATCAAGCATAGCTGGTTTATCTTGGCTCATTCTTGTCAGTTCCTTGAAGTGTTGGCTTAGAAAGTTTCTTGTTGCCACGTCCAGCAGCTTAGCTCTCCATGTGGGTCTCTGTTCTCCCAATCTATCTTCCCGTGGTTGAAGTCTCCCATGATTAGTAGTCTGAATCCTTCCTGCTTGCTACAGAAGCTGCTCTCTCTATTATATTGATGATGGCCATGTTGTTTCTGTCATATTCCTGTCTGAGTCATCTGTCGTTTGATGGGGGGTTATATATGACTACGACTATAATTTTTTGCCCTCCAATTGCTATGGTACCTGTTATGTAGTTACTGAAATCTTCACGGCCCTGAACAACTATCTCTTTAAAACTCCAGCCTTTTCTTATCAGCAAAGCTACACCACCTCCTCCTCTTCCTTCTCTCTCTTTCCTCACTACATAGTAGTCCTGTGGAAACACTGCAATTTGTTATGGTTTTCATTAGCTTTGTTTCTGCGAGTGCTATTATGTCTGGGTTTTCTTCTAGTGCCCATTCACCAGGTTCATTTGTTTTATTCGTAATCCCATCTATGTTAGTGTACATTGCCTTGAAGCTCACTTTCTTCTGATCATTCTCTTGTCCCCCTTCTTGGTGAGCGTTCTGCTGATGGAGGAAGCTGTTCAGTAGGTGTGAAGATCTGTGAGGTGGTTAATAGGGTCACAATGAATTCTGGGGTGGGGGGTGGGGTTTCAAGGGAAGGGGGGAAGGACAGGTATAGTAGGGGGTGAGGAGGTAGGGTGGACATGGAGGCTATGGGGTGAGGGGGGAAGAGGGATAGGGAGGGTATGGGATGAAGGGGGAGGAGGGAAAGGGGGGAGGGGGGACAGGGTGGGAATGGGGTGGGGGGGGAGGGTTGAGTGAGCATTTGAGTGGGGGCAGGTAAGGTGAGGGGTAGGGAGGGTTTCTATGCAGAGGAGGATGGCGGTGTTGCCCTCCCCTCTAGTATTGCTGGGATGCTGGTTTTGGGTTCCCCTCTTGTCTCTGGGACTTGTGTTGGGGCTGTGATTTCTTGGTTTACTCCTCTCTCCCTGCACTTCTTCCTTGCCTCTGCCGCCATGGCTCTCTCCTCCTTCGTCCTGTCCCTCTGGAGGAATACATTTTTGTGTTCCTCCACATACTGCAGATGACTCTTCCTTTCTAGAATAACCTCCTTCGTGGTCTCGTTTGCAAACACTATCTTCACTAGGCGGTCTCTGTTCTTGTCGTACCAGCCCAACCTGAAAACCTTCTCAATGTTTTGTTCAGCCCCTTCCATGTTTAACCCCTTTAGTATCCAATTTACTGCCTCTCTGTCCTTAATTGCTATTCCATTCTTGCCTATTGGATCCTTCCTGTTCTTTGATGCCTACAGCTATCACTGATCTTTTCCTTTCCAGCAGCTGACTGGTGTAGTCAGTTCTGGAAGTCATCATTGGTATAGCAGTGTGTGAGGTCCATACACAAGGTTTCCTCAGGTTAACACATATTAATCTTCAAGGTGGCGTATTTGTAACAGTGGTACTGGGAGCCACCCACGCTACTCTCCCACCACCAGGACCAGTACCAGGGTACTGGGAGACACCCACGCTACTCTCCCACCACCAGGACCAGTACCAGGGTACTGGGAGACACCCACGCTACTCTCCCACCACCAGGACCAGTACCAGGGTACTGGGAGACACCCACGCTACTCTCCCACCATTAGGACCAGTACCAGGATGCTGGGAGACACCCACGCTACTCTCTCACCACCAGGACCAGTACCAGGGTGCTGGGAGACACCCACGCTACTCTCCCACCACCAGTACCAGTACCAGGGTGCTGGGAGACACCCACGCTACTCTCCCACCACCAGGACCAGTACCAGGGTGCTGGGAGACACCCACGCTACTCTCCCACCACCAGTACCAGTACCAGGGTGCTGGGAGACACCCACGCTACTCTCCCACCACCAGGACCAGTACCAGGGTGCTGGGAGACACCCACGCTACTCTCCCACCACCAGGACCAGTACCAGGGTGCTGGGAGACACCCACGCTACTCTCCCACCACCAGTACCAGGGTGCTGGGAGACACCCACGCTACTCTCCCACCACCAGTACCAGTACCAGGGTGCTGGGAGACACCCACGCTACTCTCCCACCACCAGGACCAGTACCAGGGTGCTGGGAGACACCCACGCTACTCTCCCACCACCAGGACCAGTCCCAGGGTGCTGGGAGACACCCACGCTACTCTCCCACCACCAGTACCAGTACCAGGGTGCTGGGAGACACCCACGCTACTCTCCCACCACCAGTACCAGTACCAGGGTGCTGGGAGACACCCACGCTACTCTCCCACCACCAGGACCAGTACCAGGGTGCTGGGAGACACCCACGCTACTCTCCCACCACCAGTACCAGTACCAGGGTGCTGGGAGACACCCACGCTACTCTCCCACCACCAGTACCAGTACCAGGGTGCTGGGAGACACCCACGCTACTCTCCCACCACCAGTACCAGTACCAGGGTGCTGGGAGACACCCACGCTACTCTCCCACCACCAGTACCAGGGTGCTGGGAGACACCCACGCTACTCTACCACCACCAGGACCAGTACCAGGGTGCTGGGAGACACCCACGCTACTCTACCACCACCAGGACCAGTACCAGGGTGCTGGGAGACACCCACGCTACTCTACCACCACCAGGACCAGTACCAGGGTGCTGGGAGACACCCACGCTACTCTACCACCACCAGGACCAGTACCAGGGTGCTGGGAGCCACCCACGCTACTCTCTCACCACCAGTACCAGTACCAGGGTGCTGGGAGACACCCACGCTACTCTCCCAGACCAAGCTTTCATAATGTTATTTACTTTGTAATTGATAATTAAAATAATTTGTAGGCGGGAGGAGGGGGAAAGGTGTTAAGGGAAGGGGGCTGGGATGGGGAAATGCCTGGGAGGGGGGCTGGGATGGAGGGGGTGAAAGGATGGGGACCAGCATGGGGGTGGTGGTGGTGGGGTGGGGGGGGGGAGGTCAGTGCTACACTCACGTCCGGTAATGTGATCATCCGGAATGTTTTAGTAAACAGTGGAGAGGCACCTGCCTGCGCCCGCCCGCCCACTTCAACACCTGCCTGCGCCCGCCCGCCCACTTCAACACCTGCCTATACGCCCGCCCACTTCAACACCTGCCTATACGCCCGCCCACTTCAACACCTGCCTATACGCCCGCCCACTTCAACACCTGCCTATACGCCCGCCCACTTCAACACCTGCCTATACGCCCGCCCACTTCAACACCTGCCTATACGCCCGCCCACTTCAACACCTGCCTATACGCCCGCCCACTTCAACACCTGCCTATACGCCCGCCCACTTCAACACCTGCCTATACGCCCGCCCACTTCAACACCTGCCTATACACCCACCCACTTCAACACCTGCCAATACGCCCGCCCACTTCAACACCTGCCTATACGCCCGCCCACTTCAACACCTGCCTATACGCCCGCCCACTTCAACACCTGCCTATACGCCCGCCCACTTCAACACCTGCCTATACGCCCGCCCACTTCAACACCTGCCCCCCATCACCCTCTAACACACGCCGATGCCTCTCAGTCACCTCTGACACATATTCCTGCCCGCTCTCTAGCCCCCAACACCTGCCCGCGCTCACAGGACAGGTGTTCACGTGTGATGGCACAATGTGACACGAATAGTTAGGCTTAACATTAATAGTGATGAGTCAGTTTCCGGCAGACGAGGTTGAAGGTCAGCTTCACCCGGTACACTCTCCCGGTATACCAGGTACTCTCCCGGTACACCAGGTACTCTCTCCCGGTACACCAGGTACTCTCCCGGTACACCAGGTACTCTCTCCCGGTACACCAGGTACACTCTCCCGGTATACCAGGTACTCTCCCGGTACACCAGGTACTCTCTCCCGGTACACCAGGTACTCTCCCGGTACACCAGGTACTCTCTCCCGGTACACCAGGTACACTCTCCCGGTATACCAGGTACTCTCCCGGTACACCAGGTACTTTCTCCCGGTACACCAGGTACTCTCTCCCAGTACACCAGGTACTCTCCCGGTACACCAGGTACTCTCTCCCGGTACACCAGGTACTCTCTCCCGGTACACCAGGTACTCTCCCGGTACACCAGGTACTCTCTCCCGGTACACAAGGTACTCTCTCCCGGTACACCAGGTACACTCTCCCGGTACACCAGGTACACTCTCCCGGTACACCAGGTACACTCTCCCGGTACACCAGGTACTCTCTCCCGGTACACCAGGTACTCTCTCCCGGTACACCAGGTACTCTCTCCCGGTACACCAGGTACTCTCTCCCGGTACACCAGGTACTCCCGGTACACCAGGTACTCTCTCCCGGTACACCAGGTACTCTCTCCCGGTACACCAGGTACTCTCCCGGTACACCAGGTACTCTCTCCCGGTACACCAGGTACTCTCTCCCGGTACACAAGGTACTCTCTCCCGGTACACCAGGTACTCTCTTCCGGTACACCAGGTACACTCTCCCGGTACACCAGGTACACTCTCCCGGTACACCAGGTACTCTCCCGGTACACCAGGTACTCTCCCGGTACACCAGGTACTCTCCCCCGGTACACCAGGTACTCTCTCCCGGTACACCAGGTACTCTCTCCCGGTACACCAGGTACTCTCTCCCGGTACACCAGGTACTCTCTCCCGGTACACCAGGTACTCTCTCCCGGTACACCAGGTACTCTCTCCCGGTACACCAGGTACTCTCTCCCGGTACACCAGGTACTCTCCCGGTACACCAGGTACTCTCTCCCGGTACACCAGGTACTCTCTCCCGGTACACCAGGTACTCTCTCCCAGTACACCAGGTACTCTCTCCCGGTACACCAGGTACTCTCTCCCGGTACACCAGGTACTCTCCCGGTACACCAGGTACTCTCTCCCGGTACACCAGGTACTCTCTCCTGGTACACCAGGTACTCTCTCCCGGTACACCAGGTACTCTCTCCCAGTACACCAGGTACTCTCTCCTGGTACACCAGGTACTCTCTCCCGGTACACCAGGTACTCTCTCCCAGTACACCAGGTACTCTCTCCCGGTACACCAGGTACTCTCTCCCAGTACACCAGGTACTCTCCCCTGGTACACCAGGTACTCTCCTGGTCCACCAGGTACTCCCGGTACACCAGGTACTCTCCCCTGGTACACCAGGTACTCTCCTCCGGTACACCAGGTACTCTCTTCCGGTACACCAGGTACTCTCTTCCGGTACACCAGGTACTCTCCCGGTACACCAGGTACTCTCCCGGTACACCAGGTACTCTCCCGGTACACCAGGTACCCCGAGAGAGATATCTTCCGCAACACATGATTTTGGCATACCAGAACATGTTTATATCTATTAAAGAATGTGTATGTTTCTGTCTGTCCATGGTTGGAGGCCAGACGCTCGGGGCTAGCCTCATCCAACTTTACAGGGAGAACGGTCTGGTGGACGGGGCAGACATAGGCTGGTCGGGGGTCGGCCTATGTTTAATGCTTTAGAGATATTACCAATTATAGACACCCGTAAGCACTTTTTATGGCGTCAAGGGTGAAATATATGGTGTGATTTCCCTAGAGTTTTGAGTTTTTGTAATATTGTTTTTCAGAACTAGCAGCATTACATTTAGCAACCAGCACATTAAAAAATATTGGAGGAGGAATAATATTCTGCGATTCAAAGTCTGCTCTTCAAGCAATCGAAAACTTCTCTTGGAAGATCGACAGCAAGAACCTCATACTCCCAATTATAAATGACCTAATTGATGCACAGAGTAAAGGGTCTCGAATTTCCTTTGTATGGATACCTTCACACATAAATATAACCCATCATAATGAGACAGACATTGCAGCCAAATTAGCGTGTAACAAGTTTGAAGTTGAATTAGATCTAGGTATCCCTATCTCTGCTGTCAAAACTGTATTGGTCCAAACATTCAGATCTGATAGGAAAGAACTTACTGACTCCCAACGACCTGAAAGTACTAGTATAAAAAGCTATGATTTGTTCAGATCTGAAACCTACATCTATGGACAGCACAAAACGTCCACTAGACTGTGCGACACAGTGGTTGCAAGGATCAGGTTGGGTTACCGTTACCTGTGGCAGGTGGCTGCAGGTGACGGGTCTCCCAATCCTGAGCACTCCAGTTGCAAACTCTGTGAGCAGGAACTACGGCATGATCTCCCGCACTACATCACTGAATGCCCAATTATTAGACCTTTCAGACCAGTTGGCATGAGGTACCTGGAGCTTTGCAATTACTTTATTCACTCTCGTATTCTTGAAGATATCCTCACAGTATACCCAAAATTTGCCAGTGCAGGCTATTAAACACATGACTCTGTATGACTAACCATCCTGCGAGATGGGGACTTGTATTACCACTGCTACCTTATTCAATCTTGTGTTGTTGATATCCTCAAAATGCATCCGGAGTCTGCCAGTGCAGACCGCTAATCACATGCCTCTGTATGACTAACCATCCTGTGTGATGGGGATTTTATAGCATCACCTAGTTAGTTTTTTTTTGACACACTGTACTCCACTTCATATAGTCTAGGGTAGCTGCACTAATGCAGATGTACCTAATATGTTAATAAAAAAAAAAAAAAAAAAAAAAAAGTTTTTCTGAGAGAGCCATACAGTTCTTTGAGTGGTTTGCAATAATGCATTTTCTGAGTGAAGGGAGAGAGGGGAAGAGGGAGAAGATACACGGATGCAGCCTCCTCTCTCTCTCTCTCTCTCTCTCTCTCTCTCTCTCTCTCTCTCTCTCTCTCTCTCTCTCTCTCTCTCTCTCTCTCTCTCTCTCTCTCTCTCTCTCTCCCCCTTCCTCCCTCCCTCCCAGAGTGTCTGGGCCACTACATCGGGCTCACCGTAGCTCTTATGGGCTCACCGTAGCTCTTACGGGCTCACCATAGCTCTTACGGGCTCACCATAGCCCGTGCTACACGGCCATTCTGTTCTGGTTGCTGAATCTAATCCAACAACAACAACAGTAAGTAGTAGGTCAAAGATAGCACATAGCACGGATTTTGGATATCAGATATGCAGAGGGAATCTGATAGGCAGAACCCTCATCCCCATGCTTGCTCTCTTTGGCAAGCATAGTGATGAGGGTTCCATGCTTGCTCTCTTTGGCAAGCATAGTGATGAGGGTTCCATGCTTGCTCTCTTTGGCAAGCATAGTGATGAGGGTTCCATGCTTGCTCTCTTTGGCAAGCATAGTGATGAGGGTTCCATGCTTGCTCTCTTTGGCAAGCATGGTGATGAGGGTTCCATGCTTGCTCTCTTTGGCAAGCATAGTGATGAGGGTTCCATGCTTGCTCTCTTTGGCAAGCATAGTGATGAGGGTTCCATGCTTGCTCTCTTTGGCAAGCATAGTGATGAGGGTTCCATGCTTGCTCTCTTTGGCAAGCATAGTGATGAGGGTTCCATGCTTGCTCTCTTTGGCAAGCATAGTGATGAGGGTTCCATGCTTGCTCTCTTTGGCAAGCATAGTGATGAGGGTTCCATGCTTGCTCTCTTTGGCAAGCATAGTGATGAGGGTTCCAAGCTTGCTCTCTTTGGTAAGCATAGTGATGAGGGTTCCATGCTTGCTCTCTTTGGCAAGCATAGTGATGAGGGTTCCATGCTTGCTCTCTTTGGCAAGCATAGTGATGAGGGTTCCATGATTGCTCTCTTTGGTAAGCATAGTGATGAGGGTTCCATGCTTGCTCTCTTTGGCAAGCATAGTGATGAGGGTTCCATGCTTGCTCTCTTTGAAAAGCATAGGGATGAGGGTTCCATGCTTGCTCTCTTTGGCAAGCATAGGGATGAGGGTTCCATGCTTGCTCTCTTTGGCAAGCATAGTGATGAGGGTTCCATGCTTGCTCTCTTTGAAAAACATAGGGATGAGGGTTCCATGCTTTCTCTCTTTGGCAAGCATAGGGATGAGGGTTCCATGCTTGCTCTCTTTGGCAAGCATAGTGATGAGGGTTCCATGCTTGCTCTCTTTGGCAAGCATAGTGATGAGGGTTCCATGCTTGCTCTCTTTGGCAAGCATAGTGATGAGGGTTCCATGCTTGCTCTCTTTGGCAAGCATAGTGATGAGGGTTCCATGCTTGCTCTCTTTGGCAAGCATAGTGATGAGGGTTCCATGCTTGCTCTCTTTGGCAAGCATAGGGATGAGGGTTCCATGCTTGCTCTCTTTGGCAAGCATAGTGATGAGGGTTCCATGCTTGCTCTCTTTGAAAAGCATAGGGATGAGGGTTCCATGCTTGCAGAACATGTGGCAGAACATGTGGCTCCTTGTTCTGGCACTTCGTGGCAGAACAAGGAGCCCAGAAAGGAGCTGGAAGTGGAAAGGAGGATGATGGACAAGATGAAGTGAGATCCCAAGGATCAAGTAGGAGTAGCCGCAGTAGCAGTAGCAGCAGGAACAGGAGCTTAGAACGGTTCCAGCTAGTGCTACAGATGCAACGTGTACGCGAAGAGAGGCAATTTCAGCTGGAGAAGTTGAAGTTACTGCAGGTAAAGAATTAGGTAGAAAAGGAAAAAGAGAGAACAAAACAAATGGAGATAGAGGCCAAGAGAGCGAGGGCAGAGCAAAGGATTAAACGTGGGTTGTCAGAGAGCACCACCCATGTATCCCACCCACACGATATTAAAGTTAGAGAAAAGGACGTTCCCCTATTTGTGCCGGAGGAGACAGAAAGCTTTTTCGAACATTTCGAAAAGGTAACCAACATCAAAGAGTGGCCACAGGAAGAATGGGGCCCAATTGGTTCAGTTAAGGTTGACCGGTGCCGCCAGAGAGGCATATACCCATTTGTCATTGGAGAAATGGCGAGATTATGGGAGAGTGAAGAGCAGCATATTACGCTCGTTTCAGTTGCCTCCTGAAGCTTATAGAAAGCGCTTCAGAGAAATGATGAAGTACGATGATCCCTTGCGCCAGCAAGTACGTTTGCTGAGACGGCAAGGGATCTGGAAAGGCGTTTCCAGAGATGGATGGAGGCTGCCGGGGTGGGATCCTATGCTGATCTAAAACAGTTGATGATCATGAAGAAATTCCTAGAAATGCTGCTCCCCGAGACGAAGTTCAAGATCCAAGAGGCAGGAGTGAAGGATGTAAGAGATGCCGCAGATAGGGCAGACATGATTATAGAGGCGTATAAGACTTAAGGAAAAACAGGGTGAAAAGTGAGGCGAAACGTAACAATGGTAGACCCAGTGGAGTCTGGGGTGAGGAAAACTGTCATAGATGTGTAAATAAACGTAAGCAGGCGATGAGTCACAATAATGTGGCTAAAGTATGTTGACCAGACCACACACTAGAAGGAGAAGGAACGACGACGTTTCGATCTGTCCTGGACCATTCTCAAGTGGTTTGTGACAATTGACTTGAGAATGGTCCAGGACGGACCGAAACGTCGTCTTTCCTTCACCTTCAAGTGTGTGGTCTGGTCAATAAACGTAAGTATCCTAAAACTCAGAAGAGTAGGTCGTACACTTCTTCCGAAAGTGAGGATGAAGGAGTTAAGCGAGAAATTAATCGTGTACCGAGAAATCAAGAGTCCAGTCAGACCCCGCAGAGTACAGGTAGTGTGCCTGGGCCGAGGAACTCCAATATGAGTGGACAGAGTCAGAGCCACTCAGGAATATATAGAAGAGACTTCTCCCAAATGAGATGTTACAGCTGTAACAGATTTGGTCACATGAAGAAAGATTTTCGCCAGGACAAGAGAGTTGTGACCCTGGCCATGTGTGACCCCCGAAATACACGTATTAATGTATTACAGGACAAACCACAGAAAGTGAACTTAGTGAATGAGTGGTATAGGCCGTTTATCAGTGAAGGTTGGGTTAGTATAGGAGGCCAACCTGAGGTAGAAGTAAATATCCTAAGGAATACGGCAGCGAATCAGAGCCTGATCGCGGATGATCGACTTTTAGCTGGCAGTAGGAAGATAAAGGTGTATGGGATGCTGTCTAAGGGTGGCATGCCCATTTGTACTGTCAAGCTGAAGTCGGATTATGTGTCGGCGGAGGTGATGTTGGGAGTATGCCCCGACATACCTGTTCCAGGGATACAAGTGATCCTGGGTAATGACTTGTGCGGGATGAAGGTGTTGCTAAAGCTCATAGTGGAAGCTGTGCCAGAAGTGTGCTAGAAGGGCTACGGCACTGATGGGACACCTGGCAGAGTGGACCTAACTAGCATCCTAGGGGATGAGCCAGAGGACAGCCACAGCCGAGTCATTGAGTACCGTGTCTGTGTAGTGACGAGGGCAGAGGTGGCCAACAAGGAAGACACTGGAGAGGATGTGACAGTGTCGACTCCACTGGAAGAAGATATCGACGTGGAGATAGCGTGGCTCTTTGATGAAAGTCACGCTTCTTTACACAAAGAAGCTTTATGCAAATGTAAGAGACATGAGTAGAGAGTACCGGAGACATCCCACTGACAGCAACCAAGAGCTGTTTAAAACTGTGTGTCAAGTAGCCAGGGAAGAGAAGATTAAAGAGCGGGAAAGACAATGGCTTGAGTTCACTAGCTCTATTGGAAGAGAAACATCTGCAAGACAAGTGTGGGCAAAAATTAAGATAGCTAAGGGTGGCAGAGCCCGGCCTGCGGCTCACAAAGACCCCCAGGGTAAGGCTGAGGAACTAATTCACAAGTGGAGTGATGCAGCATCCTCCTCCTCCCTCCCTGCAGAAGTAAGCAGGGAACAGCTCATGCGACATGATGACAGAAGAATTAGGATAACAAGAGCACTGTCTAGTGATGACGAATATGGGGAACCAATCACAGCCCAAGAAGTAAGGGGCGCTATGAAAAAGGGTAAAAGTACAGCACCTGGTGAAGATGGCGTCACCTACGACATACTCAATGCACTGTGTGAAGTGTCTGGGAATCCACTACTCCACCTGTTTAACAAGTCATTCCTAAGTGGAGTGTTGCCCACACAATGGAAACACGCAATAATTGTCCCCATACCGAAGCCTAATGACCCTGGTAATTACAGACTTATCAGTCTCGTGTCATGCACTTGCAAGATGCTTGAAAGGATCATCCTAAACCGACTGTTGCACAAAATAGGCAGGTTAGGGGAGGGGGTCAATGGATTTGTTAAAGGACAGAGCACAGCAAATTGTATAGTTAATTACTTGGCTAATGACACGGCTAGGTACTCTGTATTTGTTGACATCAAAGGAGCCTTCGACAAAGCACAGGGGGATTGCGATCCTGGACGAGCTTGCATGCATGGGTTATCTTCTTCTTGAGGTTATCTTGAGATGATTTTGGGGCTTTAGTGTCCCCGCGGCCCGGTCTTCGACCAGGCCTCCACCCCCAGGAAGCAGCCCGTGACAGCTGACTAACACCCAGGTACCTATTTTACTGCTAGGTAACAGGGGCATAGGGTGAAAGAAACTTTGCCCATTGTTTCTCGCCGGCGCCTGGGATCGAACTCAGGACCACAGGATCACAAGTCCAGTGTGTTGTCCGCTCGGCCTACTGGCTCCAAAATAGGCAGTCAAGGGGAGTGTCAAGGGTGTCAAGGGGAGACTCATGAAATGGGTTGAAGACTACCTCACAGGGAGGAGAGCCAAGGTTTGCTTCAATGGAGCAGTCTCCAGAACAATGAATATGGAACTCGGGACCCCCCAAGGCGGAGTCTTAAGCCCTACACTATTCAATGTACTTATGAACGCCATTGCAAATATTGATTTTCCGGAAGGAACACAACAAGTGGGATATGCAGATGATGTCCTAATACAAGCTCCCACCTTGGGGAAAATTAAACAGTCCGTTGAACTTTTTAGAAAGAAACGTGTTGAGCTCGATTTTACTCTCTCCACAAACAAGACAAAAGCATATTCCCATCACAAGCTCAAGGTTGGCAAATGAAGAACTACAAATTAATGGTGTAACACTGGAATGGGTTGACCACTATCAGTACCTTGGCGTCACTGTCGGCTCTAACAAGGGGAAGAAAGAGGAGCTCAATCATCTCATAGGAACATGCAAAAGTCGACTCAGGGCACTGAAAGCCATGACCTGGAATGGACCTCTATTGCCGTGCTTAAAATGATGTACACAGCCTATGTGCGCTCCGTCATAGACTATGCCGCACCAGTTCTGTGCACCTACTCCCAAAGCAATATGAAAAGGCTTGAAAGCATTCAAAATGAAGCAATGACAATCATTCTTGGAGTTCCAAGAACTGCCAAAACGTCTAATCTACGAGAGGAGTTGTCCCGTGTTAAAAGCAGAATTCAGGAGCTGAATGCTAAGCCTGCAATTAAGATAGCCAGAGATCCCTATTACAATGATATTGCCAAGACAAAACTGAGTTAAGTGTCACTTACAGGAGGAAACAGGAGAAGCAAAAATGTCATCACAGATCAGTCTGCTACCTGGAAGAGCTTCACCTGCTTGAGCAAGCCCGTGAGCTCCTGCCTGTAGAGAGGTTACCTCCTTGGGAGGATGACTCATGCAGGATCATCATCAATGAAATGACAACGAAAAAGTCTAACATGATACCACAAGAAATGAGGCACAAGTATCTCGGGGACATTTATAAAGAAGCCGGAGATGAACTAGATCAAATCTACACTGATGGGTCATCTAATCCTGCCAATGGCAGGGCTTGTGCAGCATACACTGTAATTAGGAATAATGCCTTTCAACGCCTTAACCACTACCCGAGAGAATGTGAACACCTGAGAGACATTAGGAATGTGTGTAGAATAATAAACCCCACATTGTTTGATTTGGGAAAATACCATTTGTCAAATATTGATACTGTTCTTAAAAGATTTCCCCATTTTGTACCCGCAAGATAACGTAAGCTTTTAAGGGTTGACAAATGTTAATCTTCTTGTTTGAGGAGCTGTTCACTTGAGACAGTTAAGCAAGTCCCAGCTGTGTCTGGGTACAAGTGACAGGATGAACAACCCAGCGGGTTTTCTTCCTATTGGAGAGTGTTGTACATTCTGCTATGGCGGTGTGTCCACTCACAGGATGAGTGACGGTGCCCAATACTGTCACTATGACGGTGAGTCCACTCACAGGATGAGTGACGCTGCCCCAGTAAACTCGCCCCTCGGGGCAAAATTAAAATTAAATTACCGTCAATGGAGTCCAAAAAATGTTTAAGTCCTTCATTCATAATGATGTACTGCCAGGAATCTCAGCGACGTATGTAAAATTTGCTTACTGTTGGTAATGCATGCACAGTACAGCTGCCGCCCAGTTGGGTGGGTGTGGAGCACATGACTGTAAAGCTGCCGCCCAGTTAGGTGGGTGTGGAGCACATGACTGTAAAGCTGCCGCCCAGTTGGGTGGATGTGGAGCACATGACTGTAAAGCTGCCGCCCAGTTGGGTGGATGTGGAGCACATGACTGTAAAGCTGCCGCCCAGTTGGGTGGATGTGGAGCACATGACTGTAAAGCTGCCGCCCAGTTAGGTGGGTGTGGAGCACATGACTGTAAAGCTGCCGCCCAGTTGGGTGGATGTGGAGCACATGACTGTAAAGCTGCCGCCCAGTTAGGTGGATGTGGAGCACATGACTGTAAAGCTGCCGCCCAGTTGGGTGGGTGTGGAGCACATGACTGTAAAGCTGCCGCCCAGTTGGGTGGGTGTGGAGCACATGACTGTAAAGCTGCCGCCCAGTTGGGTGGGTGTGGAGCACATGACTGTAAAGCTGCCGTCCAGTTGGGTGGGTGTGGAGCACATGACTGTAAAGCTGCCGCCCAGTTGGGTGGGTGTGGGGCACATGACTGTAAAGCTGCCGTCCAGTTGGGTGGGTGTGGAGCACATGACTGTAAAGCTGCCGCCCAGTTGGGTGGGTGTGGAGCACATGACTGTAAAGCTGCCGCCCAGTTAGGTGGGTGTGGGGCACATGACTGTAAAGCTGCCGCCCAGTTGGGTGGGTGTGGAGCACATGACTGTAAAGCTGCCGCCCAGTTGGGTGGGTGTGGAGCACATGACTGTAAAGCTGCCGCCCAGTTGGGTGGGTGTGGAGCACATGACTGTAAAGCTGCCGCCCAGTTGGGTGGGTGTGGAGCACATGACTGTAAAGCTGCCGTCCAGTTGGGTGGGTGTGGAGCACATGACTGTAAAGCTGCCGCCCAGTTGGGTGGGTGTGGGGCACATGACTGTAAAGCTGCCGCCCAGTTGGGTGGGTGTGGAGCACATGACTGTAAAGCTGCCGCCCAGTTGGGTGGGTGTGGGGCACATGACTGTAAAGCTGCCGTCCAGTTGGGTGGGTGTGGAGCACATGACTGTAAAGCTGCCGCCCAGTTGGGTGGGTGTGGGGCACATGACTGTAAAGCTGCCGTCCAGTTGGGTGGGTGTGGAGCACATGACTGTAAAGCTGCCGCCCAGTTGGGTGGGTGTGGAGCACATGACTGTAAAGCTGCCGCCCAGTTAGGTGGGTGTGGGGCACATGACTGTAAAGCTGCCGCCCAGTTGGGTGGGTGTGGAGCACATGACTGTAAAGCTGCCGCCCAGTTGGGTGGGTGTGGAGCACATGACTGTAAAGCTGCCGCCCAGTTGGGTGGGTGTGGAGCACATGACTGTAAAGCTGCCGCCCAGTTGGGTGGGTGTGGAGCACATGATTGTAAAGCTGCCGTCCAGTTGGGTGGGTGTGGAGCACATGACTGTAAAGCTGCCGCCCAGTTGGGTGGGTGTGGGGCACATGACTGTAAAGCTGCCGCCCAGTTGGGTGGGTGTGGAGCACATGACTGTAAAGCTGCCGCCCAGTTGGGTGGGTGTGGAGCAAGACTAGTAACTGTGTGACTCACCATAGATGTAAAGTGCCTTGTATAGTGACTGTTGTGAGCCTCTTATTGATCACCTGTGACACGAAAGATTATCGATGTGTATATGTATTTGTGTAAATGATTGTATATATATATGTACATGCGTATGTAACATTAACAATTGAGTAACTAGTGTCAAAAGATTATCACTTACTTAGCTAAACGAACTATGGGGTTCAGTTCCTGAACCCATTTTTTTTCTACCACAGACGTGGCCACACATTTACATTGCTAACCAGCATATATACATTTTCTTCTGTCCTCCATCTTGAGGTTATCTTGAAATGATTTCGGGGCTTAGTGTCCCCGCGGCCCGGTTTTCGACCAGGCCTCTACCCCTAGGAAGCAGCCCGTAGCAGCTGTCTAACTCCCAGGTACCTATTTGCTGCTTGGTAACATGCATCAGGGTGAAAGAAACATTTTGCCCATTTGTCTCCGCCTGCACCGGGAATCGAACCCGGAACCTCAGGACTACGAATCCGAAGCGCTGTCCACCCAGCTGTTAGACGCCCATGGCTTAGCCGGTCCCTGGACCCTTGAGTCCATAGACAGGGTTAGAGATCAGTTAAACATATAGTTCAGTGATTTATTGAACACTCAACCACGGAAGGTGATTGTAGTGCCTATAGAAGTCTAAGTTAACCTACATACGTAAATACATAGGTACACAGATTTACGTATGCCCTACATAAAGTGTTCGATGTGTCTTTTACATAGTGTCATTAATGTGCATTTACAAAGGTTAAATGTAATTCTGATCAGTTTCCACATATACTTTATACACACACATATACATACACACACATATACATACATATACATATATACAAACATATACATACATATATACACACACATACACATACATTTGTCTCTTTTACTCTGACAGGGTGAGATAGCCGATTGAGAAACTAGTGTGCAATTAAGCACTTAATCTCTGAAGGTGATTAAGGTGCTTTTACAAGCTCAGGTTATATAGTTACATCATATATATACATTGTATAATTGATACATTACATGGTCAATCTTGGATACAAGTCCAATATATCATCAAGTGTTCCAGTACTCATATAGTAACTACAGAGTTCAGCATACCTTAGCCCAGGAGGGCGAAAGTCAGTCAGTATGGGACATTCTACAATATAATGTTCAAGAGAGTGCATGTTTTCTCTTTCACAAAGTTGACACATTGTGTACTCGACATTTGGGTTTTGAGAAAGCTGCCAGATACGTCTATATCCCAGGCGTATTCTGGCCACTATAACATCACATTGCCGGGTTCTTGTTCTATTAGTCCCATATGTGAATGTCTCCTCACGATATCTATCATAATATTTAATGCTACAACTTTCAGGTCTTTGTGAATTTGTTAGGTCGGTGGCATTAATCCGTGCCTCTGTAACCCTTTACACCATCGCCCACGGGATGGGTATGAGGTGTATAATAAACAAAGAAAAAGAAGGATGCAGATATTCAATAGTATCTGGCATCCTCCCTTTGACAGGCATTTGATTTTATGTAAATATTTGATATATTTATATGAAGAGAGTCTTCAAGTTAACACATGATACAGTAGAGTTGTGGCACCTCTTGTGATGGGTAGTGACTCTTACTCCGCTATTGAGACGAACATCAACGTCTTAATATAATATCCACACGGACGTTGATGAGCTCAAATGATAGGAGATCTCTTATAAAGTAGGACTCCTTGTCTAGGGCCTGGCACGGGTGGCTGCCTGGCCTGCGGGAATGTATTACGTTGCAAATATGTTGCTCTGCCAGAGACTGGATTACTTGTTGCTTATTTCTGTATAGTCATACTGGCCTAGTGCTTTCTTCTGGTAATTAATTCACTTTTTAATAGCGTTACTGATTTCTAACGATGATCAGAAAATGTGTTGTTGATTGTGCCTCACATTGACCAGTGTCCATGAGTAATAACGTCCTCTGGCATAGCATATTACACTCAACTTTCTGTCAGTATTTCACACACTGACTTAAGAGGCGGCCAGATGTGCTTAAGAGCAGGGGCCAGATTCACGAAGCAGTTACGCAAGCACTTACGAACCTGTACATCTTTTCTCATTCTTTGGCGGCTTTGTTTACAATTATTAAACAGTTAATGAGCTCCGAAGCACCAGGAGGCTGTTTATAACAATAACAACAGTTGATTGGCAAGTTTTCATGCTTGTAAACTGTTTAATAAATGTAACCAAAGCCGTCAAAGATTGAGGAAAGATGTACACGTTCGTAAGTACTTGAGTAACTGTTTCGTGAATCTGACACAGTGAAGCACACACTGTCCTCTGACAGTGTGTGCTTTACTAGCGATCACTGCTGCTCAAGCTTGCATTCGCTCCATCTTATGGCCTTCCAAATAGGCCAAGGCTTAAATGACCGAGGTCGATTACCCTCGATCCCCTGATGTCAAACAAGCATGTGACGTTGAAGTGGTCATCAGTTGTCCCCCAGACGCAAGCCGCCATAGGCCTCCCTCCTGGTGGTACACTGTTGGCTGACCTCGAAAGTGTTGGCCATGACTGAAGGTGTCTGGCCTCCACCAGCTGCCATCTTGTTTGGCCGAAGTAATATATTCAAATCTAGATACAAACAAACATCAAACTCATGACATAAATCCTGACGAAAGTATACTATTCTCTGGGTGTCGAAGACGGCTGAGTGATGACGTACCATCTTAACACCATTCTTCATCTCTCAGCACTTGCAACATCTCCCAGTACCTTAACACATGAAGGTTCTCCTACACCCTTGAACTATATGTTTAACACATCTCTAACCCTCTCCATGGAGGACAGAAGAAAATGTATATATGCTGGTTAGCATTGTAAATGTCTGGCCACGTCTGTGGTAGAACAAAAAAACACCTCCTCCCCTCACACTATAAAATAATTGTAACTTAACCATAGCATTAAATAAACTACGTGCTTGATATAAATAAGAATAATTGTCTTTAAATACATCAGTTACTATGAAGAAGGAGAGAGAAAGGGAGGGATTGAGAGAGAGAGAGAGGAAGGGAGAGAGAGGGAGAGAGAGAGGAAGGAAGGGAGGGGGACTAAGATATACCAGCAGAGGAGGAGGAGGAGTAAGGAGGTAGGTAGGGACACGGGCCGCAGTTCACCTTGAGGGGTGGCAAGCAAGGTAATCATGGGTCAAGTGCAACACTTGCGCAACCTAACTCATTGAGGTATTTCCTTCAGCTCTCCTCCTCCTCCTCCTCCTCCTGCTGGGTCGCTGGAGGAGAACCAGTTAAGGCGCTGGTCGCTGGTGCCACCTCACAAATGGCCGACGTCGGGCCAACATAATGGTATCCAGCCCATGGTCTCAAGGTCCACCCACCTGGCCCTTGACACTCACACCCACGACTCAAAGGCCTTGGTGCGATGCGACAACGTCAACGTTCAGCAGATTTCAATTTCTTTTGCATTCTGTTTCTGGATTATAAAGATGGGTTAACCGGCGTAATAAATAGTTGCAGCGTTCATAGTTACTGCATTTTCCTTGAGCGTTGTGAGTGGGGAAGAATTGAGTAAGAGGAGGAGGAAGAGCAGCAATTATATAAACATGGAGAAGTCGGCCGCCATCTTGCACAAGAAGAGAGCCGCGGGCGCCGCCTGGCCTTGGTCGCTCCTACACCGTCACTCTAACAATTCTTTATTTCATTTACATGAGAAACAAAGTCTCGTGAAGAGCGATTTGTTATTTGCATAAGTTGCAACTTAGAAGTCACACTTGTTCGTGGCGGCTGAGGGCCTCCAAGACTGCCACCACCACCACCACCTCCAGTTGCGACACAACACACTCTCTCAGACACCATTTACAGAGCAGAGTATTGCAACTATGTCTGTTCTTAAGCCACGATGAAGGTTGTGTTTATTTCTGGTGGTGGAGGAGGCGGCCAGCGGCCTGCACACGCCTCCAACACTAACACTGCTTGGAGGCTACGGCTGTGGACGACGCCAGCGCCAGCTGTGGACGACGCCAGCGCCAGCTGTGGACGACGCCGGCGCCAGCTGTGGACGACGCCAGCGCCAGCTGTGGACGACGCCGGCGCCAGCTGTGGAAGACGCCAGCGCCAGCTGTGGACGACGCCGGCGCCAGCTGTGGACGACGCTGGCGCCAGCTGTGGACGACGCCAGCGCCAGCTGTGGACGACGCCAGCGCCAGCTGTGGACGACGCCGGCGCCAGCTGTGGACGACGCCAGCGCCAGCTGTGGACGACGCCGGCGCCAGCTGTGGACGACGCCAGCGCCAGCTGTGGACGACGCCGGCGCCAGCTGTGGACGACGCCAGCGCCAGCTGTGGACGACGCCGGCGCCAGCTGTGGACGACGCCAGCGCCAGCTGTGGACGACGCCGGCGCCAGCTGTGGACGACGCCAGCGCCAGCTGTGGACGACGCCGGCGCCAGCTGTGGACGACGCCAGCGCCAGCTGTGGACGACGCCGGCTGTGGACGACGCCGGCGCCAGCTGTGGACGACGCCAGCGCCAGCTGTGGACGACGCCAGCGCCAGCTGTGGACGACGCCGGCGCCAGCTGTGGACGACGCCGGCGCCAGCTGTGGACGACGCCGGCGCCAGCTGTGGACGACGCCGGCGCCAGCTGTGGACGACGCCGGCGCCAGCTGTGGACGACGCCGGCGCCAGCTGTGGACGACGCCGGCGCCAGCTGTGGACGACGCCGGCGCCAGCTGTGGACGACGCCGGCGCCAGCTGTGGACGACGCCGGCGCCAGCTGTGGACGACGCTGGCGCCAGCTGTGGACGACGCTGGCGCCAGCTGTGGACGACGCCGGCGCCAGCTGTGGACGACGCCGGCGCCAGCTGTGGACGACGCCGGCGCCAGCTGTGGACGACGCCAGCGCCAGCTGTGGACGACGCCGGCGCCAGCTGTGGACGACGCCGGCGCCAGCTGTGGACGACGCCGGCGCCAGCTGTGGACGACGCCGGCGCCAGCTGTGGACGACTCCGGTGCCAGCTGTGGACGACGCCGGCGCCAGCTGTGGACGACTCCGGCGCCAGCTGTGGACGACGCCGGCGCCAGCTGTGGACGACGCCGGCGCCAGCTGTGGACGACGCCGGCGCCAGCTGTGGACGACTCCGGTGCCAGCTGTGGACGACGCCGGCGCCAGCTGTGGACGACTCCGGTGCCAGCTGTGGACGACGCCGGCGCCAGCTGTGAACGACGCCGGCGCCAGCTGTGGACGACGCTGGCGCCAGCTGTGGACGACGCCGGCGCCAGCTGTGGACGACGCCGGCGCCAGCTGTGGACGACTCCGGTGCCAGCTGTGAACGACGCCGGCGCCATCTTGCCGCTCCAGGACCACTTTCCCGCCTCACACCCCGCCGAAAACTTAGAAAGAATACAGTGAATTCTCATTTGAAAGAGTGCTCATAACTCCCAGTGAGTGGTGTATGAGGAGCCAGCGGTATTAGTGAGGCCAGCTGCAGATGAGAGGTGAGGCGTGAGGTAAAGTGAGGGGTGAGGTAAAGTGCCGTGAGAGGTGAGGGGTGAGGTAAAGTGCTGTGAGGGGTGAGGAAGCCAGGGGGAAGCTCGTCCCTGGAATGTCCGGTTGTATCAGGCAACTCAACTGAATTATCTTCCAACAGGACTTGCCATTCCTTCACCCGTCTCTTCCTCCAGCACCCGTCCCACGCCCACACTCTTCCCCCCTTCCACCAGCACCCGTCCCACGCCCACACTCTTCCCCCTTCCACCAGCACCCGTCCCACGCCCACACTCTACCCCCTTCCACCAGCACCCGTCCCACGCCCATACTCTTCCCCCCTTCCTCCAGCACCCGTCCCACGCCCACACTCTTCCCCCTTCCACCAGCACCCGTCCCACGCCCACACTCTACCCCCTTCCACCAGCACCCGTCCCACGCCCACACTCTTCCCCCCTTCCTCCAGCACCCGTCCCACGCCCACACTCTACCCCCCTTCCACCAGCACCCGTCCCACGCCCACACTCTACCCCCCTTCCACCAGCACCCGTCCCACGCCCACACTCTACCCCCTTCCTCCAGCACCCGTCCCACGCCCACACTCTACCCCCCTTCCACCAGCACCCGTCCCACGCCCACACTCTACCCCAATTCCACCAGCAGCCGTCCCACGCCCACACTCTACCCCCCTTCCACCAGCACCCGTCCCACGCCCACACTCTACCCCCCTTCCACCAGCACCCGTCCCACGCCCACACTGTACCCCCCTTCCTCCAGCACCCGTCCCACGCCCACACTCTACCCCCTTCCACCAGCACCCGTCCCACGCCCACACTCTACCCCCCTTCCACCAGCACCCGTCCCACGCCCACACTCTACCCCCCTTCCATCAGCACCCGTCCCACGCCCACACTCTACCCCCCTTCCATCAGCACCCGTCCCACGCCCACACTCTACCCCCCTTCCTCCAGCACCCGTCCCACGCCCACACTCTACCCCCCTTCCATCAGCACCCGTCCCACGCCCACACTCTACCCCCCTTCCACCAGCACCCGTCCCACGCCCACACTCTTCTCTCTTCCACCAGCACCACCTCATGACAGCCTCCAGGAGTCAGGAAACACCTTTCTAGCAAGTGCGTCTAAGCCGCTAGCAAGTGCGTCTGACCCGCTAGCAGGTGCGTCTAACCCGCTAGCAGGTGCGTCTAAGCCGCTAGCAAGTGCGTCTAAGCCACTAGCAAGTGCGTCTAAGCCGCTAGCAAGTGCGTCTAAGCCGCTAGCAAGTGCGTCTAAGCCGCTAGCAGGTGCGTCTAAGCCGCTAGCAAGTGCGTCTAACCCGCTAGCAAGTGCGTCTAAGCCGCTAGCAAGTGCGTCTAAGCCGCTAGCAAGTGCGTCTAAGCCGCTAGCAAGTGCGTCTAACCCGCTAGCAGGTGCGTCTAAGCCGCTAATATCGGCAGCATTTCCTGGTGACAGACTCGCCCAGTGACGTCAACGTGACGACACTCCAGCGACAAGCAGTGTCGAGAGTCACCACCTCGAGAGTGATGACTTGACGCTGGTGACAGAGCCGGGGTCCTGTCTCGTGCAGCGTCCTCTGTCTCGCACCCTCTGTCATCTGGCCGGGGGGGGGGGTGTGTCTCGTGCAGCGTCCCCTGTCTCGCACCCTCTGTCATCTGGCCGGGGGGGGGGGGGCTCCAGACGCTCTGTTGCTTATAAGTGATACAGACAGCAACACAGATACATATACTCACACAGGCAGACACACACGCCGAGATTGAGAAAACAAGAAAAACATACAAAAGAAAATGACGGACACAACAAAACTGAAAACACACACACACACACACACACACACACACACACACACACACACACACACACACACACACACACACACACACACACACAGGGAGAGAAAGAGAGAGAGAGAGAGAGAGAGAGAGAGAGAGAGAGAGAGAGGGAGAGGGAGAGAGGGAGAGAGGGAGAGGGAGAGAGGGAGAGAGGGAGAGGGAGAGAGGGAGAGGGAGAGAGGGAGAGAGAGAGAGGGAGAGAGAGAGAGGGAGAGGGAGAGAGGGAGAGAGAGAGAGGGAGAGGGAGAGAGAGAGGGAGAGGGAGAGAGAGAGGGAGAGAGAGAGGGAGAGAGAGAGGGAGAGAGAGAGGGAGAGAGAGAGAGGGAGAGAGAGAGAGAGAGAGAGAGAGAGAGAGAGAGAGAGAGAGAGAGAGAGAGAGAGAGAGAGAGAGAGAGAGAGAGAGAGAGAGAGAGAGAGAGAGAGAGAGAGCATTACAGACACAAATAGATCTGGGGTGCTGAGTGCCCCACTTAGTGTAATATATAAGATAAACAGCAGAGGTGCAAAAAGATAGCCCTTAGTACTCAGTACTCTGGGCTGTACTCAGAGCCCTGGGCCCATCAGTACAAGAAAAGTACCCTGAGGTACTCCACCCTTCAATGGTTCCCACTTGGACCAATTATGCCATCTCCATGTTACCTGTTAAATAGCCATGCCCTAATCCAACTGTGTGTCCGACTGTCCTAATCCAGCTGTTCCGGGTAGATGGGACTCGATAGCCTGGGAAGGCAGCTCATCTAGGGGAAGGAAAACCCCGATTTCAAACCTCCGCTGCCTTACCTTGAGGTTACCTTGAGGGGCTTCTGGGGCTTAGCGTCCCCGCGGCCCAGTCGTTGACCAGGCCTCCTGGTTGCTGGACTGGTCAACCAGGCTGTTGGACGCGGCTGACGTACGAATCACAGCCTGGTTGCGACTGTGAAGCCTTTTGGGAAAGGCTTCAGGAGTCAACCTCGAGGAAAAAATCCGGAGTTGGAGCCCCTAAGGCAGTTCGTCGTTGACTTCGACCTCGTTCTGGCAGGTCCTGTGACGGTGCTGGAACCATGTCTATTGGCGTCTCCTTTCCATTGGATAATTTCAGCAACGTGGAGAGGGAGAGGGGGGACCTGCTGCATGGGTAACAGCTTCTCCATATTGACCTACCCAGGCTTTGCGCCCTGGAAACCAGAGCGCAGCACCATAGTCTCCCGAGACTGAAGGATGCCCCCTACTAATCCAACTGTGAACAGCCTCCCTGACTACTGGGCACCTGCAGCTTTCTAATGACTGGTGAAACACACCATCCAAGGCTGTGTGCTACGGTCAAGATAGTCAGTGTTGCAATCCTTCCCGCTCTCAGCAACCTACAAGAACTCATATATAGAGTAAATTGTTTAAACAAAGGCAGACCTTACAGAATTATTTTAGGAATGATTAATCTCCGTTTTCCATGATATAAATGATATGATATTACACACACAAATCACAATAGCGTGATAAATCAAATGAAATTTGATGCATCACGCTATTGTGATTTCTGTGTGTAATGAAGTAAGGGCGAAGATGTAGAACGGCCTATTGACATAGCTCGGGTGCATGGGGGGAGTTGTGTAAAACCCTGGTTTGTGCCTCGGAGAGGCTGCAGGATCCAGTAAGTTCAGTAGAACTTCTGGTTTCAACTCCT
>NC_091221.1:3718891-3728891 GCF_040958095.1 Procambarus clarkii | reverse complement strand
TGTCATCACCACCAGGACCCACCATACACAGTCATCACCACCAGGACCCACCATACACTGTCATCACCACCAGGACCCACCATACACTGTCATCACCACCAGGACCCACCATACACAGTCATCACCACCAGGACCCACCATACACTATCATCACCACCAGGACCCACCATACACACACTATCATCACCACCAGGACCCACCATACACAGTCATCACCACCAGGACCCACCATACACTGTCATCACCACCAGGACCCACCATACACAGTCATCACCACCAGGACCCACCATACACTGTCATCACCACCAGGACCCACCATACACAGTCATCACCACCAGGACCCACCATACACAGTCACCACCAGGACCCACCATACACTGTCATCAC
Source organism: Procambarus clarkii (assembly GCF_040958095.1). NCBI lineage: Eukaryota > Metazoa > Arthropoda > Malacostraca > Decapoda > Cambaridae > Procambarus > Procambarus clarkii. Next base: position 3,728,504 of record NC_091221.1, on the reverse strand, counting down.
CACCAGGACCCACCATACACTGTCATCACCACCAGGACCCACCATACACACACTATCATCACCACCAGGACCCACCATACACTGTCATCACCACCAGGACCCACCATACACTGTCATCACCACCAGGACCCACCATACACTGTCATCACCACCAGGACCCACCATACACAGTCATCACCAGGACCCACCATACACAGTCATCACCACCAGGACCCACCATACACTGTCATCACCACCAGGACCCACCATACACTGTCATCACCACCAGGACCCACCATACACAGTCATCACCACCAGGACCCACCATACACTGTCATCACCACCAGGACCCACCATACACTGTCATCACCACCAGGACCCACCATACACAGTAATCACCACCAGGACCCACCATACACAGTCATCATCACCAGGACCCACCATACACAGTCATCACCACCAGGACCCACCATACACAGTCATCACCACCAGGACCCACCAGACACTATCATCACCACCAGGACCCACCATACACTATCATCACCACCAGGACCCACCATACACAGTCATCACCACCAGGACCCACCAGACACTATCATCACCACCAGGACCCACCATACACTATCATCACCACCAGGACCCACCATACACACACTATCATCACCACCAGGACCCACCATACACAGTCATCACCACCAGGACCCACCATACACAGTCATCACCACCAGGACCCACCATACACAGTCACCACCAGGACCCACCATACACAGTCATCATCACCAGGACCCACCATACACTGTCATCACCACCAGGACCCACCATACACAGTCATCACCACCAGGACCCACCATACACAGTCACCACCAGGACCCACCATACACAGTCATCACCAGGACCCACCATACACAGTCATCACCACCAGGACCCACCATACACAGTCACCACCACCAGGACCCACCATACACAGTCACCACCACCAGGACCCACCATACACACTCGTGTATTAACAGCATCAAGTTGTGTTGACTGAGTGTATGTGATGAAGCTAACAAGTTAAAGTAACCTCCAAGGTTAACATTATATGTATAGCCAGTTACTAAGGTCTCCAAGGCTGTTACCAGCTGCCCTTCACACTATATTCTCTACTTGTATTGTTCCTCCCTCTATAATGATCAGTTTGTCTATATATGGAGTATCTTGTAGTTTGTTAGTGTATGTAGATCGTTCAGGAGAATTGCTTAAGTTTTTAAGGCAGTAAAGCTTCAGTGTTTTATGCCTGGATGACTGGCCCGATGGAGTACAGTTTGACGCGTTTTATGTTGGACGAAATATTGGTGTTGGGGAGAGTGGGGGATGATATGTTAAGGTGGACCAGTAGGTGGCGGGCCCAGGGCCAGCAGGGTGCCCCGCCCTCCTCACTACCGGGTCCTCAACACCCTCCAAGCGGAACTCTTGTGGGGTGTGGACACTCAGCCTCACCGTACACCCGCACCACGCAGGGGCTAGTGACACACCGCAGGAAGGCGAGTTTAGGCAAATGTTTCCTCAGATTTATAGGGACGGGAGGTGGGGACTGTGGGACAGGTGGGACAGTGGCGGCGGTGGGCAAGGAAAGGTGGCGGACAGGGGAAGGGGGAGTCGAACTGTGGGCAAAAATAAGATGGAGGAAGGAGGCCTTGGACCCGTGCGGTGCTCCCCAACCAGCCACTTCCTTATATGCTGAGGTAATTACTGTCGCTGAGCACGGCTGCAAAACACCACTCAGCCACCAAGGCCTCTTAAACCTTTCTTCAACCTTATGTTATTAAACGGCGTACTGGGGCCGCAGGTGTAGCTCCTGGCCCCCACCTCCCGCCACCCGGCATCACACCTAAAATCTTTTTCGCAGAGTGGTAGACGGTTGGAACACGTTAGGTGAGAAGGTGGTGGAGGCCAAGACCGTCAGTAGTTTCAAAGCGTTATATGACAAAGAGTGCTGGGAAGACGGGACACCACGAGCGTAGCTCTCATCCTGTAACTTCACTTAGGTAATTACACTTAGGTAATTACACACACACACACACACACACACACACACACACACACACACACACACACACACACACACACACACACACACACACACACACACGTTAGTTAAGTGAGAAGGTGGTGGAGGCCAAGACCGTCAGTAGTTTTAAAGCGTTATATGACAAAGAGTGCTGGGAAGACGGGACACCACGAGCGTAGCTCTCATCCTGTAACTACACTTCCGGTAATTACACCTGCACACTGTACGCAGCTGTGACAAATGATCCTGATCGTCAAGTTACGCGAGAGCTGACTGGGTAACCTCTGTAGGTCACTGGGAGATGCAAGGGCTCCGTTCACCTAGCGACAGTTCCTGTTATAAGACTGTAAATGCCAGAAGAGCAGAAAGAAATGACAGAAGAACAGAAGGTTCAAGACGGTGGCAGTTGAAGTACCTTGTAGAGCCTGTGCCAGCCTTGGACGAGGGACTCGGCTTTGTGCCGCGCCAGCCTTGGACGAGGGACTCGGCTTTGTGCCGCGCCAGCCTTGGACGAGGGACTCGGCTTTGTGCCGCGCCAGCCTTGGACGAAGGACTCGGCTTTGTGCCGCGCCAGCCTTGGACGAGGGACTCGGCTTTGTGCCGCGCCAGCCTTGGACGAGGGACTCGGCTTTGTGCCGCGCCAGCCTTGGACGAGGGACTCGGCTTTGTGCCGTGCCAGCCTTGGACGAGGGACTCGGCTTTGTGCCGCGCCAGCCTTGGACGAGGGACTCGGCTTTGTGCCGTGCCAGCCTTGGACGAGGGGCTCGGCTTTGTGCCGCGCCAGCCTTGGACGAGGGGCTCGGCTTTGTGCCGCGCCAGCCTTGGACGAGGGACTCGGCTTTGTGCCGTGCCAGCCTTGGACGAGGGGCTCGGCTTTGTGCCGCGCCAGCCTTGGACGAGGGGCTCGGCTTTGTGCCGCGCCAGCCTTGGACGAGGGACTCGGCTTTGTGCCGTGCCAGCCTTGGACGAGGGGCTCGGCTTTGTGCCGCGCCAGCCTTGGACGAGGGGCTCGGCTTTGTGCCGCGCCAGCCTTGGACGAGGGACTCGGCTTTGTGCCGTGCCAGCCTTGGACGAGGGGCTCGGCTTTGTGCCGCGCCAGCCTTGGACGAGGGGCTCGGCTTTGTGCCGCGCCAGCCTTGGACGAGGGGCTCGGCTTTGTGCCGCGCCAGCCTTGGACGAGGGGCTCGGCTTTGTGCCGCGCCAGCCTTGGACGAGGGGCTCGGCTTTGTGCCGCGCCAGCCTTGGACGAGGGGCTCGGCTTTGTGCCGCGCCAGCCTTGGACGAGGGACTCGGCTTTGTGCCGCGCCAGCCTTGGACGAGGGGCTCGGCTTTGTGCCGCGCCAGCCTTGGACGAGGGGCTCGGCTTTGTGCCGCGCCAGCCTTGGACGAGGGGCTCGGCTTTGTGCCGCGCCAGCCTTGGACGAGGGGCTCGGCTTTGTGCCGCGCCAGCCTTGGACGAGGGGCTCGGCTCTGTGCCGCGCCAGCCTTGGACGAGGGACTCGGCTTTGTGCCGCGCCAGCCTTGGACGAGGGACTCGGCTTTGTGCCGCGCCAGCCTTGGACGAGGGGCTCGGCTTTGTGCCGCGCCAGCCTTGGACGAGGGGCTCGGCTTTGTGCCGCGCCAGCCTTGGACGAGGGGCTCGGCTTTGTGCCGCGCCAGCCTTGGACGAGGGGCTCGGCTTTGTGCCGCGCCAGCCTTGGACGAGGGGCTCGGCTCTGTGCCGCGCCAGCCTTGGACGAGGGGCTCGGCTCTGTGCCGCGCCTGGCTCGCGTTACCTCGGGCTCCTGACGGCCCAGGCCTCCACTACACCACCAACTCTTTATTCCTTAAGATTAGCATTATTAACTAGAATTTCGCAACCCGTTCTCGCACTTTCTTTAAGTCAATATTGACTTATTAAATAAGTGCATATGTGACTTTGAGCTCATTCCAAGACTGTATACATCTTGTCGACTTCCCACAAGCTGACGCCCGGATGATTCTACACTTCAGAATCTTCTTGCATTCGATCCCAAGCAGGAGCATACATCAATCACCACGAAGCCTCGTTATACTTATCAAGCACATTATTTAAAATTTTCTATTTTCTATGTAAGCTTAAAGCCTACTGGTGAAAACATGAACTGTTTCTTCTTACCAGCAGACTGTGAAGAAAACCCGCCATAATTATATTGCCGGAACAACCGTGGACATTTTCAAGAGGAAACTAGATTTATTCCTCCAAGGAGTGCCGGACCAACCGGGCTGTGGTGGGTATGTGGGCCTGCGGGCCGCTCCAAGCAACAGCCTGGTGGACCAAACTCTCACAAGTCAAGCCTGGCCTCGGGCCGGGCTTGGGGAGTAGAACAACTCCCAGAACCCCATCAACCAAGTAACCAGGTAACCAGGTAACATGGTCGACCTTGGCTGAGTTACAAAAAGTCAGGAGCCGGGAAGTAGTGAAGGTGACGACCTCTGGGTAATAACTAACTGATCTCCAGCTACTGTTCCAGTACTTTATCAACACAATCACAGTCGACGAGAATGTGTTTACCCCACCTGGCCTCAGACCAGCCTTGTCTAACCTGCCGCCCGACACCTGGCCTCAGACCAGCCTTGTCTAACCTGCCGCCCGACACCTGGCCTCAGACCAGCCTTGTCTAACCTGCCGCCCGACACCTGGCCTCAGACCAGCCTTGTCTAACCTGCCGCCCGACACCTGGCCTCAGACCAGCCTTGTCTAACCTGCCGCCCGACACCTGGCCTCAGACCAGCCTTGTCTAACCTGCCGCCCGTCACCTGGCCTCAGACCAGCCTTGTCTAACCTGCCGCCCGTCACCTGGCCTCAGACCAGCCTTGTCTAACCTGCCGCCCGACACCTGGCCTCAGACCAGCCTTGTCTAACCTGCCGCCCGTCACCTGGCCTCAGACCAGCCTTGTCTAACCTGCCGCCCATCACCTGGCCTCAGACCAGCCTTGTCTAACCTGCCGCCCGACACCTGGCCTCAGACCAGCCTTGTCTAACCTGCCGCCCGACACCTGGCCTCAGACCAGCCTTGTCTAACCTGCCGCCCGACACCTGGCCTCAGACCAGCCTTGTCTAACCTGCCGCCCGACACCTGGCCTCAGACCAGCCTTGTCTAACCTGCCGCCCGACACCTGGCCTCAGACCAGCCTTGTCTAACCTGCCGCCCGACACCTGGCCTCAGACCAGCCTTGTCTAACCTGCCGCCCGACACCACAATGTAGTCACCAATATTTAACCTACTGTGTTGCTTAACTTACTGTGAATATTAACCTACTGTGTAGCTTAACTTACTGTGAATCTTAACCTACTGTGTAGCTTAACTTACTGTGAATATTAACCTACTGTGTAGCTTAACTTACTGTGAATATTAACCTACTGTGTAGCTTAACTTACTGTGAATATTAACCTACTGTGTTGCTTAACTTACTGTGAATATTAACCTACTGTGTAGCTTAACTTACTGTGAATCTTAACCTACTGTGTAGCTTAACTTACTGTGAATCTTAACCTACTGTGTAGCTTAACTTACTGTGAATCTTAACCTACTGTGTAGCTTAACTTACTGTGAATATTAACCTACTGTGTAGCTTAACTTACTGTGAATCTTAACCTACTGTGTAGCTTAACTTACTGTGAATATTAACCTACTGTGTAGCTTAACTTACTGTGAATATTAACCTACTGTGTTGCTTAACTTACTGTGAATATTAACCTACTGTGTAGCTTAACTTACTGTGAATCTTAACCTACTGTGTAGCTTAACTTACTGTGAATATTAACCTACTGTGTAGCTTAACTTACTGTGAATATTAACCTACTGTGTAGCTTAACTTACTGTGAATCTTAACCTACTGTGTAGCTTAACTTACTGTGAATATTAACCTACTGTGTAGCTTAACTTACTGTGAATATTAACCTACTGTGTAGCTTAACTTACTGTGAATATTAACCTACTGTGTAGCTTAACTTACTGTGAATCTTAACCTACTGTGTAGCTTAACTTACTGTGAATATTAACCTACTGTGTAGCTTAACTTACTGTGAATATTAACCTACTGTGTAGCTTAACTTACTGTGAATCTTAACCTACTGTGTAGCTTAACTTACTGTGAATATTAACCTACTGTGTAGCTTAACTTACTGTGAATATTAACCTACTGTGTAGCTTAACTTACTGTGAATATTAACCTACTGTGTAGCTTAACTTACTGTGAATATTAACCTACTGTGTATATATTGCGTATATACACACTATACAACTGAATACATACTGTGTGCTGAGTATCTTAACCTACTGTGTATCTTTATCTACTGTGTATCTTAACGTACTGTGTATCTTTATCTACTGTGTATCTTAACGTACTGTGTATCTTAACCTACTGTGTATCTTAACGTACTGTGTATCTTTATCTACTGTGTATCTTAACGTACTGTGTATCTTAACCTACTGTGTATCTTTATCTACTGTGTATCTTAACCTACTGTGTATCTTTATCTACTGTGTATCTTTATCTACTGTGTATCTTAACGTACTGTGTATCTTTATCTACTGTGTATCTTAACGTACTGTGTATCTTTATCTACTGTGTATCTTTATCTACTGTGTATCTTAACCTACTGTGTATCTTAACGTACTGTGTATCTTTATCTACTGTGTATCTTTATCTACTGTGTATCTTTATCTACTGTGTATCTTTATCTACTGTGTATCTTTTTCTACTGTGTATCTTTATCTACTGTGTATCTTAACCTACTGTGTATCTTTATCTACTGTGTATCTTAACGTACTGTGTATCTTTACTGTGTATCTTTATCTACTGTGTATCTTAACCTACTGTGTATCTTAACCTACTGTGTATCTTTATCTACTGTGTATCTTTATCTACTGTGTATCTTTATCTACTGTGTATCTTTATCTGCTGTGTATCTTAACCTACTGTGTATCTTTATCTACTGTGTATCTTAACGTACTGTGTATCTTTATCTACTGTGTATCTTTATCTACTGTGTATCTTTATCTACTGTGTATCTTTATCTACTGTGTATCTTAACCTACTGTGTATCTTAACCTACTGTGTATCTTAACCTACTGTGTATCTTTATCTACTGTGTATCTTAACCTACTGTGTATCTTAACCTACTGTGTATCTTTATCTACTGTGTATCTTAACCTACTGTGTATCTTTATCTACTGTGTATCTTTATCTACTGTGTATCTTAACCTTCTGTGTATCTTAACCTACTGTGTATCTTAACCTACTGTGTATCTTTATCTACTGTGTATCTTAACCAACTGTGTATCTTTATCTACTGTGTATCTTTATCTACTGTGTATCTTAACCTACTGTGTATCAACTATTACTGTGACCAGCAACTAGCCGTTGCTGGGTACTCCTAGCCGTTGTTGGGTACTCCTAGCAGTTGCTGGGCACTCCTAGCCGTTGCTGGGCACCCCTAGCCGTTGCTGGGCACCCCTAGCCGTTGTTGGGTACTCCTAGCAGTTGCTGGGCACTCCTAGCCGTTGTTGGGTACTTCTAGCAGTTGCTGGGCACTCCTAGCCGTGGCTGGGTACTCCTAGCCGTGGCTGGGTACTCCTAGCCGTTGCTGGGTACTCCTAGCCGTTGCTGGGTACTCCTAGCCGTTGCTGGGTACTCCTAGCCGTTGCTGGGCACTCCTAGCTGTTGCTGGGTACTCCTAGCCGTTGCTGGGTACTCCTAGCCGTTGCTGGGTACTCCTAGCCGTTGCTGGGTACTCCTAGCCGTTGCTGGGTACTCCTAGCCGTTGCTGGGTACTCCTAGCCGTTGCTGGGTACTCCTAGCCGTTGCTGGGTACTCCTAGCCGTTGCTGGGTACTCCTAGCCGTTGCTGGGCACTCCTAGCTGTTGCTGGGTACTCCTAGCCGTTGCTGGGTACTCCTAGCCGTTGCTGGGCACTCCTAGCCGTTGTTGGGTACTCCTAGCCGTTGCTGGGTACTCCTAGCCGTTGCTGGGTACTCCTAGCCGTTGCTGGGTACTCCTAGCCGTTGCTGGGCACTCCTAGCTGTTGCTGGGTACTCCTAGCCGTTGCTGGGTACTCCTAGCCGTTGCTGGGTACTCCTAGCCGTTGCTGGGTACTCCTAGCCGTTGCTGGGTACTCCTAGCCGTTGCTGGGTACTCCTAGCCGTTGCTGGGTACTCCTAGCCGTTGCTGGGTACTCCTAGCCGTTGCTGGGCACTCCTAGCCGTTGCTGGGCACTCCTAGCCGTTGCTGGGCACTCCTAGCCGTTGCTGGGTACTCCTAGCCGTTGCTGGGTACTCCTAGCCATTGATGGGCATCCCTAGCCGTTGCTGGGCACTCCTAGCCATGGCTGGGCACCCCTAGCACAGTGCCCGTCGCGTGGTTCTCTGGCGATTTCAACGCGCCAGTAAGCAGTCTGTCTGAGGCCCGGCCCACTCTCAGGAAAATAATAACCAACTAATCACCTCAATATATGAAATAAACCATTTGTTTGCCAAGCCTTTTACAACAAGAGTTACGAGGCGCTGCAATTAGACAAGCAGTCATTTAGCTCGTATGTGAATAGCTTTTGTCTGTACGACTTGCAGTCACTAAGGGCCAGATTCACGAAGCATTTACTCAAGGACTTACGAACGTGTACATCTTTCCTCAATCTTTGACGGCTTTGGTTACATTTAGTAAACAGTTTACAAGTATGAAAACTTGCCAATCAACTGTTGTTGTTGTTATAAACAGCCTCCTGGTGCTTCAGAGCTCATTAACTGTTTAATAATTGTAAACAAAGCCGCCAAAGATTGAGAAAAGATGGACAGGTTCGTAAGTCCTTGCGTAACTGCTTCGTGAATCTGGCCCTAGGAGTGTACCTCCTCACGCCCAATGTCGCCTGAAAACTTATCATATATGATAATATATAATATATAATATATGATCAACTCTCATATATAACGTAAGAGTTGTAGACTCACGTCTCAACAACACATCTTAAGTTATAATTGTATCACCTCCTTCAGCTTCCTTTACCACATTTGTATCTGTCAACTTTGTTTATTAAGAATTTGAAGTTGAGATATTGCAGATGGTAGATAAGATCTAAGTGTTACGGGCTCACCATAGCCCGTGCTACATGGACACTTCGCTCTGAGTAGCTTAATCTGAAACACAACAAACATCTAAGTGTAGCTGTGTAGGGTGTAACCTGTGTAGAGTGTAACCTGTGTAGAGTGTAACCTGTGTAGAGTGTAACCTGTGTAGGGTGTAACCTGTGTAGAGTGTACCTGTGTAGGGTGTAACCTGTGTAGAGTGTAACCTGTGTAGAGTGTAACCTGTGTAGAGTGTACCTGTGTAGTGTACCTGTGTAGGGTGTAACCTGTGTAGGGTGTACCTGTGTAGAGTGTAACCTGTGTAGAGTGTAACCTGTGTAGTGTACCTGTGTAGAGTGTAACCTGTGTAGAGTGTAACCTGTGTAGGGTGTACCTGTGTAGGGTGTAACCTGTGTAGAGTGTAACCTGTGTAGAGTGTAACCTGTGTAGAGTGTAACCTGTGTAGAGTGTACCTGTGTAGTGTACCTGTGTAGGGTGTAACC
>NC_091221.1:3681391-3716391 GCF_040958095.1 Procambarus clarkii | reverse complement strand
GCTGCATCAGGTGGTGCTGCGTCAGGTGGGACTGTGTCATGTGGGGCTGTGTCAGGTGGTGCTGCGTCAGGTGGGACTGTGTCATGTGGGGCTGTGTCAGGTGGTGCTGCGTCAGGTGGGACTGTGTCATGTGGGGCTGTGTCAGGTGGTGCTGCGTCAGGTGGGACTGTGTCATGTGGGGCTGTGTCAGGTGGTGCTGCGTCAGGTGGGACTGTGTCATGTGGGGCTGTGTCAGGTGGGACTGTGTCATGTGGGGCTGTGTCAGGTGGTGCTGCGTCAGGTGGGACTGTGTCATGTGGGGCTGTGTCAGGTGGTGCTGCGTCAGGTGGGGCTGTGTCATGTGGGGCTGTGTCAGGTGGTGCTGCGTCAGGTGGGACTGTGTCATGTGGGGCTGTGTCAGGTGGTGCTGCGTCAGGTGGGACTGTGTCATGTGGGGCTGTGTCAGGTGGTGCTGCGTCAGGTGGGACTGTGTCATGTGGGGCTGTGTCAGGTGGTGCTGCGTCAGGTGGGACTGTGTCAGGTGGGGCTGTGTCAGGTGGTGCTGCGTCAGGTGGGACTGTGTCATGTGGGGCTGTGTCAGGTGGTGCTGCGTCAGGTGGGACTGTGTCATGTGGGGCTGTGTCAGGTGGTGCTGCGTCAGGTGGGACTGTGTCAGGTGGGGCTGTGTCAGGTGGTGCTGCGTCAGGTGGGACTGTGTCAGGTGGGGCTGTGTCACGTGGGACTGTGTCACGTGGGACTGTGTCAGGTGGGACTGTGTCAGGTGGGGCTGTGTCAGGTGGGACTGCGTCAGGTGGAGCTGCGTCAGGTGGGGCTGCATCGGATAAAACTGCGTCAGGTGGAGCTGCGTCAGGTGGGGGTGTCAGGTGGGGCTGTGTCAGGTGGAGCTGCGTCAGGTGGGGGTGTGTCAGGTGGGGCTGTGTCATGTGGGGCTGTGTCATGTGGGGCTGTGTCAGGTGGTGCTGCGTCAGGTGGGACTGTGTCAGGTGGGGCTGTGTCAGGTGGTGCTGCGTCAGGTGGGACTGCGTCAGGTGGGGCTGTGTCAGGTGGGACTTCGTCAGGTGGGACTTCGTCAGGTGGGGTTGCGTCAGGTGGGACTGCTTCAGGTGGTGCTGCGTCGGATAAAACTGCGTCAGGTGGAGCTGCGTCAGGTGGGGGTGTGTCAGGTGGGGCTGCGTCGGATAAAACTGCGTCAGGTGGAGCTGCGTCAGGTGGGGCTGTGTCAGGTGGGGCTGTGTCAGGTGGGGCTGTGTCAGGTGGGGCTGTGTCAGGTGGGGCTGTGTCAGGTGGGACTGTGTCAGGTGGGACTGCGTCGGATAAAACTGCGTCAGGTGGGACTGCGTCAGGTGGGGCTGTGTCAGGTGGGACTGCGTCAGGTGGGGCTGTGTCAGGTAAAACTGCGTCAGATGGGGCTGCGTCAGGTGGGACTGCGTCAGGTGGGGCTGTGTCAGGTGGGACTGTGTCAGGTGGGGCTGTGTCAGGTGGGACTGCGTCAGGTGGGACTGCGTCAGGTGGAGCTGCGTCAGGTGGGACTGCGTCAGGTGGGACTGCGTCAGGTGGGGCTGCGTCACCTGGTAGTGAGGTGAGGCAAGAAAGGTCCAGGTATCCATGTTTACTGTGTAAGACAAAGCAAGTGGTTACAACGACCTTCACTCAGGGAACTGAGTGTATACCACTGTAGTTCACCTCAAGGTCCTGGTCGGCTATACTCTATATATAGACTCCTAATTGTATAAATTGTATTACAATTATACCCCCGCTGCTCGGTGTATATGAAGAGTATATATATATACCTTTAGACCTAAACGATGTTCAAAGACTATAGTAAACTTGGTGTTGGTAAACTCCAAATTAAGTTTAGGGGTGCTCAATGCCTCGTCGAAGGACAAGTTTACTGTTTACATCTTCCCTGAACACCGTTTTCTGTGGACCGTATACTAGCGACGTGTGGTTACTTCTTAGTGTCAGACGACTCTCTCACTCTATGCTATTGCCGTCTGTAGCGCTGAGGGACTCCAAGGACTAGTTAATCTCTCTGTCACATCCTTAGTCTACAGGTGTGCTGTGAGGGGGTCCATAGGTGTGTCTTGAAGGGTTCATGGGTGTGTCTTGAAGGGTTCATGGGTGTGTCTTGAAGGGTTCATGGGTGTGTCTTGAAGGGTTCATGGGTGTGTCTTGAAGGGTTCATGGGTGTGTCTTGAAGGGTTCATGGGTGTGTCTTGAAGGGTTCATGGGTGTGTCTTGAAGGGTTCATGGGTGTGTCTTGAAGGGTTCATGGGTGTGTCTTGAAGGGTTCACAGGTGTGTCTTGAAGGGTTCATGGGTGTGTCTTGAAGGGTTCATGGGTGTGTCTTGAAGGGTTCATGGGTGTGTCTTGAAGGGTTCATGGGTGTGTCTTGAAGGGTTCATGGGTGTGTCTTGAAGGGTTCATGGGTGTGTCTTGAAGGGTTCATGGGTGTGTCTTGAAGGGTTCATGGGTGTGTCTTGAAGGGTTCATGGGTGTGTCTTGAAGGGTTCACAGGTGTGTCTTGAAGGGTTCATGGGTGTGTCTTGAAGGGTTCATGGGTGTGTCTTGAAGGGTTCATGGGTGTGTCTTGAAGGGTTCATGGGTGTGTCTTGAAGGGTCCACAGGTGTATCTTGAAGGGTTCATGGGTGTGTCTTGAAGGGTTCATGGGTGTGTCTTGAAGGGTTCATGGGTGTGTCTTGAAGGGTCTACAGGTGTGTCTTTTGAAGGGTCCACAGGTGTGTCTTGAAGGGTTCATGGGTGTGTCTTGAAGGGTTCATGGGTGTGTCTTGAAGGGTTCACAGGTGTGTCTTGAAGGGTTCATGGGTGTGTCTTGAAGGGTCCACAGGTTTGTCTTGAAGGGTTCATGGGTGTGTCTTGAAGGGTTCATGGGTGTGTCTTGAAGGGTTCATGGGTGTGTCTTGAAGGGTCCATGGGTGTGTCTTGAAGGGTTCATGGGTGTGTCTTGAAGGGTCCATGGGTGTGTCTTGAAGGGTTCATGGGTGTGTCTTGAAGGGTCCATGGGTGTATCTTGAAGGGTTCATGGGTGTATCTTGAAGGGTTCATGGGTGTGTCTTGAAGGGTTCATGGGTGTGTCTTGAAGGGTCTACAGGTGTGTCTTTTGAAGGGTCCACAGGTGTGTCTTGAAGGGTTCATGGGTGTGTCTTGAAGGGTTCATGGGTGTGTCTTGAAGGGTTCATGGGTGTGTCTTGAAGGGTTCACAGGTGTGTCTTGAAGGGTTCATGGGAGTGTCTTGAAGGGTTCATGGGTGTGTCTTGAAGGGTCTACAGGTGTGTCTTTTGAAGGGTCTACAGGTGTGTCTTTTGAAGGGTCCACAGGTGTGTCTTGAAGGGTCTACAGGTGTGTCTTGAAGGTCCGTAGGGGTGTCTTGAAGGGTCCAAAGGGGGTGTGTCTCTTGAAGGGTCCACGGGTGTGTTTTGAAGGGTCCACTGGTGTGTCTTGAAGGGTTCACAGGTGTGTCTTGAAGGGTCCACAGGTGTGTCTTGAAGGGTCTACAGGTGTGTCTTTTGAAGGGTCCACAGGTGTGTCTTGAAGGTCCGTAGGGGTGTCTTGAAGGGTCCAAAGGGGGTGTGTGTCTTGAAGGGTCCACGGGTGTGTTTTGAAGGGTCCACTGGTGTGTTTTGAAGGGTCTACAGGTGTGTCTTTTGAAGGGTCCACAGGTGTGTCTTGAAGGGTCCACAGGTGTGTGTCTTGAAGGGTCCACGGGTGTGTCTTGAAGGGTTCACAGATGTGTCTTGAAGGGTCCACAGGTGTGTTTTGAAGGGTTCACAGGTGTGTCTTGAAGGGTCTACAGGTGTGTGTCTTGAAGGGTCCACGGGTGTGTCTCTTGAAGGGTTCACAGGTGTGCCTTGAAGGGTCCACAGGTATGTCTTGAAGGGTCCACAGGTGTGTCTTGAAGGGGTAATTTGAGTTGATTTCGGGGCTTAGCATCCCCGCGGCCCGGTCCTCAACCAGGCCTCCTTTATGTTACACCCCCCCAGGAAGCAGCCCATAGCAGCTGTCTAACTCCCAGGTACCTATTGACTGCTAGGTCAACAGATGCATCAGGGTGAAAGAAACTGCCCATTTCTTTCCGCCTCCACCGGGGACCGAACCCGGAACCTCAGGACTACGAATCTGAGGCGCTGTCCTTTCAGCTGTCAGGTCCCAAGACATGTTTACACATTGTGTGGTGTGTATGGTATGTGAGATAGCTTAAGAAGTATTTACATATCGCCAGGAGAGTGCTGAGGCGGTCGTCCTTCACTGGCAGCCATGTACGGCGCTCTGAAGCAAGCAACAAAAACCTAACACATCCAAGAGCTGAAGCGAACGGCTGCCTTACCCCAGAGGAGCGCTGAGGGCAGGGCGGGGCGGTGAGCTCAGCTGGCTCACACAGGGCGGGGCTGGGTGGTGATGGTGCACTACAGTATCTGGGGGACTAGGGAGTGGGCACTACAGTATCTGGGGGACTAGGGGGTGGGCACTACAGTATCTGGGGGACTAGGGAGTGGGCACTACAGTATCTGGGGGACTAGGGGGTGGGCACTACAGTATCTGGGGGACTAGGGGGTGGGCACTACAGTATCTGGGGGACTAGGGGGTGGGCACTACAGCACCTGGGGACCAGGGTGGGGGCACTACAGTACCTGGGGATTAGGGGTGGGCTCTACAGTACCTGGGGACCAGGGTGGGGGCAATACAGTACCTGGCTTCCCGGACTGACTCTGCTGCTTTCTGCACTTCTCCCTCTAGTGTGTCAACATCACACAATTAAGATCATAAATATGGTTTTTCAAGTTAGTGTGCGTAGGTGGGATTGGACGAGCTGTGTAGCTGAGGCCGCGATGATGGGGATGTGGTCGAGTTCGGTGTTGGTCATGCCACGATTCTTCCGTCACCGCTTATTATATGTAATAACTAATTTTGTTATTCCTGTATCCCCTTGACGCTTGGAGAGGCGACTATCGTTCCCAACCCACCGCCAGATACCCACGGGCCAGTGGGCCACGGGCCAGTGAGCCACGGGCCAGTGGACCACGGGCCAGTGGGCCACAGGGTGACAGAGGGACTGGTGTTTACTGGTATTGCCCGCGTCGCAGCCTAGTGCTTACCACACCAGCTTGGAGCACAAGCAGTTGATGGCGGACAGGTTCGAGGTAACAAGACCCTAACTCTTTACTGAAGCTAAAACTGGATAGCCCCAGGTGTCATCCATCTCACCTAAAGTTAAGATGATGACAATAATATATTGGTCAACGAAAAAAAAAGTTATAAAACTTAAAACCAAAGCATGTAGAGTTGCGTAACTGTGCGAGTTTAGCGATCAAGGGCAACTCCTTGTCTTAGGTTGCTTTGAACATGACCTTTTATATCAATGCAAACCTTCATTACCAGCAATAACAACATCGGGCCTTGTCATGGGGGAAAATAGGGTAGAATTATTACAGAACAACTAATGGTCTATCCTCATTTAGCCTCAATGATAACATGAGGATGGAGAGGGTGTTTGGCCTGGCGGTGAAGGCTCTTGAAAGGTCGTCACAACAGTACTGGTGGCAGCTGTTGTGGGCCCTCCACAGGAGGGACCTCCTGTTGTGGAGGCCTGGTCGAGGACCGGGCCGCGGGGACACTAAAAAGCCCCGAAATCATCTCAAGATAACCTCAAGATAACCTCCACTCTTGCTGTGTCTTGCAGTAGAAGAGATGAGAAGTCCAAAGGCTTATTGTTGACTGGTTCTTGGGAAGAGAATGAAAACCCATTAGAGTGAAAAACAGGGCCGAGTGCCCAGGAGAAAACTCATTTTCATGTCAGCTGTGGCCAAAGGTGGACATCTCTACACCCCTTCCCTATAGGTAAGAGCATTCTATAGGTAACATTCAATCCACAATTCTTCATGTAAACTTATAGATCCTGAATCAACAGCTACACTGTTGCAGAGAATATAATGCTAGCTGCTGCAGGAGGCGATCACATACTCAGCAATCCCTTCTAACAGAGCGTTGCATTATGACGCATACTTTACCCAAGGCCAAAAATCGTTGAACTAGATAATGGTAGCGGCTCGGGATATGAGCATTCTATACCGTTTTGGGTCGTCTGGTAGGTTAGGAAAGGGCACCTTAGTACGACAGTTTCTTGACGTTGGGAAAGCTTAGGAGGACGGGCTGTAGTGAGAGTACTGACACACCGCTTGAGCGAGGGGTAAAACCCGTCACACTCTCCCACCCTGCCAAGTTGTCCTGCCTTCCCTCCACGCTGCCTTCCCCACCACCCCCGTCCACGCTGCCTTCCCCACTACCCCCGTCCACGCTGCCTTCCCCACCACCCCCGTCCACGCTGCCTTCTCCACCACCCCCGTCCACGCTGCCTTCTCCACCACCCCCGTCCACGCTGCCTTCCCCACCACCCCCGTCCACGCTGCCTTCCCCACCACCCCCGTCCACGCTGCCTTCTCCACCACCCCCGTCCACGCTGCCTTCCCCACCACCCCCGTCCACGCTGCCTTCTCCACCACCCCCGTCCACGCTGCCTTCTCCACCACCCCCGTCCACGCTGCCTTCTCCACCACCCCCGTCCACGCTGCCTTCCTCACCACCCCCGTCCACGCTGCCTTCCTCACCACCCCCGTCCACGCTGCCTTCCTCACCACCCCCGTCCACGCTGCCTTCTCCACCACCCACCTGTTTGCCATAACAGCTTGTGTCACAGGACACCACGTACATGTCGCCATAGTCGCTGTCACCAGTACATATGAATGTGTCTACTAACCGCAATTACTTGCCTGGTATTGCGCGTAGAGTTCGTGTACTGTTGTGACCAGACTGGTGTGGAACACTTACTTACTTCACCACCAGCTGCTCACTCTCCCTGCTTGTACAGTAGCCAGCTCCAGCCCTGAGAGCGAAGGTCGGGGAAGTATCACAGTGTGTGGGGAAGCAGCTATGGGAAACTTCCAGGGTCGTCTCCTGAGAGAAGTGACATCGCCAGATGATTCACACTTCCTTACCAAGATTAACTACTGTGGTGGTTAATCTAAGTCTTCACCAAAGAGACTTTTAATCGCTGCCACCACCTTCCCTAATACCCATGAAATTAAAAGCTAATTGACTGCAGGGAAGGGCCAGTCAATTGCGGCATAAATCAAGAATGTGGATCCCAAATTAAATGAGAAAGGAGGGATTCGGAAAACGTAGTGTTGTATAAACCAAACCAGAGAGAATATCTTTAATATGCAGACGAGGAGTCACAATAACGGGGCTGAAATATGTTGACCAGACCACACACTAGAAAATGAAGGGACGACGACGTTTCGGTCCGTCCTGGACCATTCTCAAGTCGATTGTGAATGAAAATGAGAATGGTACAGGATGGACCGAAACGTCGTCGTCCATTCACTTTCTAATGTGAGGTCTGGTCAACATATCTTTAATATATTAGTGTTTGTAGGAGCACTTGGACACTTACAACAGTTAACACAGGATCGTTGATTCAGAAAATAACAGTTGTCGAGGGAATTGGTTTTAACACCATAAAATAATTAAATTCGTTTATTGACACAAATTATGAAATGTAATCTTATGTTCCTAAACCTTGAGGCAATGGTAAACTAACTCGTACTTGAACTCCAACAGACTTTACCTTAACATATCTACAAACTCCCAACTGATGTTGTGGCTGTTCTTCCTCTGGAGTCGATGTTTCTCCAGCTTCACTAACATCACACTGATGTTTGACCTAGCTTCAGGCAGCTCCCCAAGCTTACTGCATTAGCCTCACTCATTGACATCAACCATTGACAAGACTAATTATCAAAGCTAACTCCTATGCACTTGGCTCACTTAAGGGATTGAATCTTTATTCTCAAGTGATGTAAAATTACATAGGTACTTGGCAGGGTTAATTATTAGATACAATGTTGAATCGTAATAGAGATTTCTCTAACTTAAGGAGTTAAAAACACAGGGAGGATGTGACCGTCTTACCTTAATCACACCACCACTAATCCTTTGGGATTAGGATTGACCTTTTTTCTAGACCCAGGTCAAAAGTTCACTCCACTAGATTGTATCACTCAAAGTTCACTCAAACTAGATTGTATCCCTGTATACCATACGATACACATCATACAAGCTACATCATATCTGTATCACCAGCTAAACTGTTACATCGTGATACTTGTGTAGCAGTAACAGTGAGGTAAACGATCGGCCGAGCTGACAGCACGCTGGACTTGTGATCCTGTTGTCCTGGGTTCGATCCCAGGCGCCGGCGAGAAACAATGGGCAGAGTTTCTTTCACCCCATGCCCCTGTTACCTAGCAGTAAAATAGGTACCTGGGTGTTAGTCAGCTGTCACGGGCTGCTTCCTGGGGGTGGAGGCCTGGTCGAGGACCGGGCCGCGGGGACACTAAAAGCCCCGAAATCATCTCAAGATAGACTCAGACAGTGTGGTCGAGATGCACCAACAGTCCAGCTTAACTAACACGTATTAGTATAAGGAGAGGAGACGGGGGATGAGGTGGAACAACCCTACTGGTGCAACCTCCTCATGTTGTTGTTTTAGATTCAGCTACTTGGAACAAAAGTTGCAAGTAGCACGGGCTATGGTGAGCCCGTAGTGGACTTACCTGGCACAGGAGCGGGGCAAGTAGCACGGGCTATGGTGAGCCCGTAGTGGACTTACCTGGCACAGGAGCGGGGCAAGTAGCACGGGCTATGGTGAGCCCGTAGTGGACTTACCTGGCACAGGAGCGGGGCAAGTAGCACGGGCTATGGTGAGCCCGTAGTGGACTTACCTGGCACAGGAGCGGGGCAAGTAGCACGGGCTATGGTGAGCCCGTAGTGGACTTACCTGGCACAGGAGCGGGGCAAGTAGCACGGGCTATGGTGAGCCCGTAGTGGACTTACCTGGCACAGGAGCGGGGCAAGTAGCACGGACTATGGTGAGCCCGTAGTGGACTTACCTGGCACAGAAGCGGGGCAAGTAGCACGGGCTATGGTGAGCCCGTAGTGGACTTACCTGGCACAGAAGCGGGGCAAGTAGCACGGGCTATGGTGAGCCCGTAGTGTACTTACCTGGCACAGAAGCGGGGCAAGTAGCACGGGCTATGGTGAGCCCGTAGTGTACTTACCTGGCACAGGAGCGGGGCAAGTAGCACGGGCTATGGTGAGCCCGTAGTGGACTTACCTGGCACAGGAGCGGGGCAAGTAGCACGGGCTATGGTGAGCCCGTAGTGTACTTACCTGGCACAGAAGCGGGGCAAGTAGCACGGGCTATGGTGAGCCCGTAGTGGACTTACCTGGCACAGGAGCGGGGCAAGTAGCACGGGCTATGGTGAGCCCGTAGTGGACTTACCTGGCACAGAAGCGGGGCAAGTAGCACGGGCTATTGTGAGCCCGTAGTGTACTTACCTGGCACAGGAGCGGGGCACGTAGCACGGGCTATGGTGAGCCCGTAGTGTACTTACCTGGCACAGGAGCGGGGCAAGTAGCACGGGCTATGGTGAGCCCGTAGTGGACTTACCTGGCACAGGAGCGGGGCAAGTAGCACGGGCTATGGTGAGCCCGTAGTGGACTTACCTGGCACAGGAGCGGGGCAAGTAGCACGGGCTATGGTGAGCCCCGTAGTGGACTTACCTGGCACAGGAGCGGGGCAAGTAGCACGGGCTATGGTGAGCCCGTAGTGGACTTACCTGGCACAGGAGCGGGGCAAGTAGCACGGGCTATGGTGAGCCCGTAGTGGACTTACCTAGCACAGGAGCGGGGCAAGTAGCACGGGCTATGGTGAGCCCCGTAGTGGACTTACCTGGCACAGGAGCGGGGCAAGTAGCACGGGCTATGGTGAGCCCGTAGTGGACTGAGGTATCAGGTTCGCCTTGGTGAAACAGGTGGCACATTTCCTTTATAGACCATACCCGTCACTAACGTACCCTGTGCCAGCCTCGTCACTCTCAGCACCTCCCAACCACCCAATTATCCTGGAGAGCTTCGTCAAGACTGCGGTATGGGAGGTAGTCGTCAGGAGAAAGCACCAAGCCATAATGACTATGTAGCACTGGGAAGGGATCAGGATAAGGATTTGGGATGGGACTGGGTGAAAGAAATGGTGCCCCAACCACTTGGACAGTCGGGGATTGAACGCCGACCTGCATGAAGCGAGACGGACGCTCTACCGTCCAGTCCAAACGAGGGACGCAGCTCCTGGGCCCCTCGGCCTCATCCCACCCACAACCTGATATCACTAGAATTGATTTTAATTTTTAATTTTCTACAGAAAACAAAAGATGATGATGATATGGGAGAATATGTTAGAAAAGCTACGATGTAACTACTGACTCTAACAATCATAGCTTGGCTGGGGCCAGAGAGCTGGAACTCTATATAGTTTATGGCATTTCTTAGTCCAAATGAGGAAGCTTCAACAATTTATATTTATAGTTCACGAGTGAGGCATTTTTAAGACATAGGCTTTGGCGATGTGTTGAAACATTGCAAGAAGCCTTCAACATTCCATGAATGTTGATGTGAACCATATATATCCCTTATCCTTCCTCAGATCAAGTGGTAAGCCATGTCAATTTGAATTCCATTAGCGGGTGCAGGCGATGAGTCACAATACCGTGGCTGAAGTATGTTGACCAGACCACACACTAGAAGGTGAAGGGACGACGACGTTTCGGTCCGTCTTGGACCATTAAACAATTGACTTCAGAATGGTCCAGGACGGACCGAAACATCGTCGTCCCTTCATTTTCTAGTGTGTGGACTGGTCTCCATTAGCGGATGTATGACTGACTAGCAGACACACACGCCAGATTAGCAGTGTCGTTATGTACTTGGCAGGACTAAGTCTGGGTAATGTATTACATAGTGAACCAAGTCATTACTTTAGCCTGGGATAAGGTAACGCTTACTTGAGCAGCTTAGTGTGAGCGCCAGGGAGATCAAGGCTCACAGGTGATGTTATCTAGACAAGTTTATACTGTGGCAAGTGATTTGTGACTGAATGACCTAGCAGTAAGGGGATTCGTGACCCTAACCTGGATTCTTGTTTGACCATTTAATGACTTCATGGGCAGCCTGGATGCCAGTGATAGAGGAAGGGGCAGTGAATACCACTGTGAACAATGCGCTGTGTTCATCAGTTTATTTTTTTTAATACATGAGGTACATCTGTATTAGTGCAGCTACCCTAGACTATATGAAGTGGAGTACAGTGTGTCAAAAAAGCTAACTAGGTGATGCTATAAAATCCCCATCACACAGGATGGTTAGTCATACAGAGGCATGTGATAAGCGGTCTGCACTGGCAGACTCAGGATGCATTTTGAGGATATCAACAACACAAGATTGAATAAGGTAGCAGTGGTAATACAAGTCCCCATCTCGCAGGATGGTTAGTCATACAGGGCCATGTGTTTAGTAGCCTGCACTGGCAAATTTTGGGTATACTGTGAGGATATCTTCAAGAATACGAGAGTGAATAAAGTAATTGCAGAGCTCCAGGTACCTCATGCCAACTGGTCTGAAAGGTCTAATAACTGGGTATTCAGTGATGTAGTGCGGGAGATCGTGCCGTAGTTCCTGCTCACAGAGTTTGCAACTGGAGTGCTCAGGATTGGGAGATCCGTCACCTGCAGCCACCTGCCACAGGTAACGGTAACCCAACCTGATCCTTGCAACCACTGTGTCGCACAGTCTAGTGGACGTTTTGAGCTGTCCATAGATGTAGGTTTCATATCTGAACAAATCATAGCTTTTTATACTAGTACTTTCAGGTCGTTGGGAGTCAGTAAGTTCTTTCCTGTCAGACCTGAGTGTTCGAAACAACATAGTTTTGACAGCAGAGATGGGGATACCTAGATCTAATTCAACTTCAGACTTGTTACACGCTAATTTGGCTGCAATGTCTGTCTCATTATGATGGGGTGCTGCTCCTGCCGAGCAGAGGTAGTGGCAAACTCTATGGATCAAGTACTTCCCATTTCGTTAACGCACAAGAGCCCGAAAATGTTTGTAGGTAAAGTTTGGCAGCTCTTGACGTGGAGCTGACACGGGGCTTTGTCTTGACGTAGAGCTGACACGGGGCTTTGTCTTGACGTAGAGCTGACACGGGGCTTTGTCTTGACGTGGAGCTGACACGGGGCTTTGTCTTGACGTAGAGCTGACACAGGGCTTTGTCTTGACGTAGAGCTGACACAGGGCTTTGTCTTGACGTAGAGCTGACACAGGGCTTTGTCTTGACGTAGAGCTGACACAGGGCTTTGTCTTGACGTAGAGCTGACACAGGGCTTTGTCTTGACGTACAGCTGACACAGGGCTTTGTCTTGACGTAGAGCTGACACAGGGCTTTGTCTTGACGTAGAGCTGACACAGGGCTTTGTCTTGACGTAGAGCTGACACAGGGCTTTGTCTTGACGTGCAGCTGACACCGGGCTTTGTCTTGACGTGCAGCTGACACCGGGCTTTGTCTTGACGTGCAGCTGACACAGGGCGTTGTCTTGACGTACAGCTGACACCGGGCTTTGTACCGGGGGGTGGGGGAAATAGCTCTATCCTGTCCATTATTCCACCCCCCAGTTAACTAACGAGGCCGGGGGAAACAGCTCTCTCTAGTCCGTTATCCCGTCCCCAGTTAGCTAACTATTCTAGAGCACTCCCAGAGATCCTAAGGCAACCTCTCTCGTTCAACACCTTGTAACCTAGGTATTTGACTACCTAGGTGCTAAGACTACAAGGCGCCGTCACTTGATCAGTTACCCGAAACTCTAGAGAGAACTCTAGAATACAAAATCATGGCCACAAACGTATAAGAGAAAACGAGAGGAAAGAAATGAATAGTGAAGTAATTAGTGAGGGTTTGGGGTGAGAGGGAGAGAGGTGGGAGGAGCGAGGAGGGTCATTAGTTGAAAGTGAGAGTTTAGAGAGGGGTGGAGGGAGAGGTGTAGATAGGTAGAAGTAGAAGAGTAGACAGTAGAAGTAGAAGAGTAGATAGTAGAAGTAGAAGAGTAAATAGTAGAAGACGAAATGCTGCCACCATCCATTCATGATCATTACATACAAGACAAGGAATGGAACTTGCCTGTATCACAATATTCACCAAAGATGTTATAAAGAGATCATTATTAGTATGGTCCCATCTTTATCATGTACTCATTCTAAACCATGGAACCAGTAACCCCAGAGGCTTTCTCACCTCAACTCAAAGCTCTAGGGAACAAAGTTAAACACAATTTAAATAATAAATTCATAATTATATTTCCCATGAAGTATCATAATTTAGCAATTCAATTAAAATGTTCCAGTTTAATATGCAAAGTGAGTCATCATCCAAGAATTCGAGAACCCTACAACTTGACTGCCCCTAATCATCACACAACATATGTAAACACGACCAAGTCACCTTAATGCTCAACTCACCAAGTGTCTCTGCCTATAGCTGGATAGAGAGGTGGGGGGGGGGGGTCTGTAGTTGACAGAGACTCCCGCCCTGCCGGCCGACAGCCTCCCTGATAGGGCTGTCTTCTCTGCTCTGCTGGCTCGTCTGCTGTTCTTTTGATGCTAATGCTCTATGCTCCCTCAGTATATATTGGGGACCCTAGTACTAACTCCGCCCACAAGTAGATAGCCTCCGGCACTACCAAGCTACTCCTTAAACGTCGGCATGTTTGAAGGCTACCAGACTACAATTATAAGCTTAGCGGAAGCAAGGTGAAATTCTCATGATCTGACCTCAGGTCACTTGAGGTCATTAACGCTTTGAGGTGTGAGATCTCAGACCGACAAACTGGCGCCTTCTCTAATCCCTGTCTGTGACTCATGTACTCTATGTATGTATTAAACTAAACCAAACACTTTTACAGTGTTACAACGTGCAGCTGACACCGGGCTTTGTCTTGACGTGCAGCTGACACAGGGCTTTGTCTTGACGTGCAGCTGACACAGGGCTTTGTCTTGACGTGCAGCTGACACAGGGCTTTGTCTTGACGTGCAGCTGACACAGGGCTTTGTCTTGACGTGCAGCTGACACCGGGGCTTTGTCTTGACGTGCAGCTGACACCGGGGCTTTGTCTTGACGTGCAGCTGACACCGGGGCTTTGTCTTGACGTAGAGCTGACACCGGGGCTTTGTCTTGACGTGCAGCTGACACCGGGGCTTTGTCTTGACGTAGAGCTGACACCGGGGCTTTGTCTTGACGTAGAGCTGACACAGGGCTTTGTCTTGACGTAGAGCTGACACCGGGGCTTTGTCTTGACGTAGAGCTGACACAGGGCTTTGTCTTGACGTAGAGCTGACACAGGGCTTTGTCTTGACGTGGAGCTGACACAGGGCTTTGTCTTGACGTACAGCTGACACAGGGCTTTGTCTTGACGTAGAGCTGACACGGGGCTTTGTCTTGACGTGGAGCTGACACAGGGCTTTGTCTTGACGTAGAGCTGACACGGGGCTTTGTCTTGACGTGGAGCTGACACAGGGCTTTGTCTTGACGTGCAGCTGACACAGGGCTTTGTCTTGACGTGGAGCTGACACCGGGGCTTTGTCTTGACGTAGAGCTGACACAGGGCTTTGTCTTGACGTACAGCTGACACCGGGGCTTTGTCTTGACGTAGAGCTGACACGGGGCTTTGTCTTGACGTGGAGCTGACACAGGGCTTTGTCTTGACGTAGAGCTGACACAGGGCTTTGTCTTGACGTGCAGCTGACACCGGGGCTTTGTCTTGACGTGCAGCTGACACAGGGCTTTGTCTTGACGTAGAGCTGACACAGGGCTTTGTCTTGACGTGCAGCTGACAACTGGTAACTCGGTGTCAGGAAGCACTGGTCGCCATTGTGTCATCTGGTGGCTCCGATTAGGAATATTTTGTATGACGTGATCATATCCCATCGTTTTCTGTGATTTATTTCCAGCCCATTCTCCCAAATGTAAGTTATTTATAGCAAACGTTTGGTAGAAAGAACCAGTATAACTTGATGAACCAACAGATAGTTGAATTTTGTATTAATGAATTAAACCGTCTCCGTGGTGTAGTGGTAAGACACTCGCCTGGCGTTCCGCGAGCGCTATGTCATGGGTTCGTATCCTGGCCGGGGAGGATTTACTGGGCGCAATTCCTTAACTGTAGCCTCTGTTTAACTCAACAGTAAAATGTGTACTTGGTTGTAACAAGGATTCTTCGCGGCGGGGATCGTATTCCAGGGACCTGCCCGAAACGCTACGCGTACTAGTGGCTCTACAACCATGTAACAACTCTTCTATATATCTCAAAAAAAAAAAAAAAAAAAAAAAAAAAAAAAAAATTTGGACAAACCGGAAATTTTATCAGAAATGTAAATAAAAGACCTAACCAATGAACCAACCCTGGTAGGTGTCTCGGAGAGGCTGCAGGGTCCCAGTAAGGTCAGTAGAACTTCTGGTTACAACTCTTTTGACCATGTCCTAGTAATGATAGGCCTAATGCACGCTATTGTATGCCTAATATAGTACATATATGTGCTATACTAGGCCTAGGAATATATAAGTTTGGCTTTTAGCATTATTTTTCCTGACTCTATTACAAGTGCATAGAACATGGTGTTGT
Source organism: Procambarus clarkii (assembly GCF_040958095.1). NCBI lineage: Eukaryota > Metazoa > Arthropoda > Malacostraca > Decapoda > Cambaridae > Procambarus > Procambarus clarkii. The sequence goes on along the minus strand of NC_091221.1, from coordinate 3,700,809 downwards.
ATACACTTGTAATAACCTCACAGGTGTTATCTTGAGATATCTTGAGATGATTTCGGGGCTTTAGTGTCCCCGCGGCCCGGTCCTCGACCAGGCCTCCACCCCCAGGAAGCAGCCCGTGACAGCTGACTAACACCCAGGTACCTATTTTACTGCTAGGTAACAGGGGCATTTAGGGTGAAAGAAATTTTGCCCATTTGTTTCTGCCTCGTGCGGGAATCGAACCCGCGCTACAGAATTACGAGTCCTGCGCGCTATCCACCAGGCTACGAGGCCCCTCGTGTTGTGCGCTGTTCTCAAATACATATTTTGATTTTGATGAGACGCGGTGATCTAAGGTGGTGGCGCTCAGGTATGACAGCAAGGGTGAAGCCGGTTGGGTATTGCACCAGTTCGTGCCCCGGATGCTTGCTTAAGACGAGCTTTTTGTTATAAATTCTTGACTCCCGGATGCTGCGTCACCTGTCGACACGAGAGCACATCTCAAGATGAAATATCCTCGGCTTCAGACGGCAATGTTGCTGGAATGTCGCGGAGGATTAGAGTCCAGGGGGCCAGATTCACGAAGTAGTTACGCAAGCACTTACGAACCTGTGCATCTTTTCTCAATCTTTGGCGACTTTGTTTACAATTATTAAACAGTTAATGAGCTCCAAAGCACCAGGAGGCTGTTTATAACAATAACAACAGTTGATTGGCAAGTTTTCATGCTTGTAAACTGTTTAATAAATGTAACCAAAGCCATCAAAGATTGAGGAAAGATGTACACGTTCGTAAGTACTTGCGTAACGGCTTCATGAATCTGGCCCCCTGGTGTTCGCTCGAGTTATAAGATCACACACACAGCCGCCATCATTGAGAAAAGATATACAGGTTTCGTAAATTCTTGACGGATCCTGACCTCAGGTAAAGAGAACCTTGAGATTGCGTAGTTAGCGTCGTTAATTGAGTTGATCACACCACACACTAGAAGGTGAAGGGACGACGACGTTTCGGTCCGTCCTGGACCATTCACAATCGACTTGAGAATGGTCCAATACGAACCGAAACGTGGTCGTCCCTTCACCTTCTAGTGTGTGGTCTGGTCAACATACATCAGCCAGGTTATTGTGACTCATCGCCTGCATAAAGAATTGGTAATTGAGTACAAATGTCGTCAAAGGGACGACTCTTCCCTGTATGAGCTGCGTCCAAAACACGAAATAAAAAGTGGTTCAACACCAAGGCCACGAGGCCCTACTTGTTAATGGCAGCCCCAAGTTCTTCCTCCGGAGGTCGGTAGTGGTGGGGACATTGTTGTACAGGCGAGGCCAACCCTTGCTTAGAGGTCACTACTGGCTATATACCTCCCTCCACACACCTGACACTTGTGGCACTCATTGACGCAGTGGCTGACACTCGGGGCACTCATTGACGCAGTGGCTGACACTCGGGGCACTCATTGGTACAGTGGCTGACACTCGGGGCACTCATTGACGCAGTGGCTGACACTCGGGGCACTCATTGGTGCAGTGGCTGACACTCGGGGCACTCATTGACGCAGTGGCTGACACTCGGGGCACTCATTGACGCAGTGGCTGACACTCGGGGCACTCATTGGTGCAGTGGCTGACACTCGGGCACTCATTGACGCAGTGGCTGACACTCGGGGCACTCATTGGTGCAGTGGCTGACACTCGGGGCACTCATTGACGCAGTGGCTGACACTCGGGGCACTCATTGACGCAGTGGCTGACACTCGGGGCACTCATTGGTGCAGTGGCTGACACTCGGGGCACTCATTGACGCAGTGGCTGACACTCGGGGCACTCATTGACGCAGTGGCTGACACTCGGGGCACTCATTGACGCAGTGGCTGACACTCGGGGCACTCATTGACGCAGTGGCTGACACTCGGGGCACTCATTGGTGCAGTGGCTGACACTCGGGGCACTCATTGGTGCAGTGGCTGACACTCGGGGCACTCATTGACGCAGTGGCTGACACTCGGGGCACTCATTGACGCAGTGGCTGACACTCGGGGCACTCATTGACGCAGTGGCTGACACTCGGGGGCACTCGTGTCACTCATTGCTTCAAGGTCGACTCACCTGAAAACTCATGACAGTCTTGACTACAAGCGCGACAAAGGCCTGAGGATGGTGATGGTGAGACGTGAGAGATGGTGACAAGTGAGGGTGGTGAGAGGTGAGGGTGATCACCACATGCAGAGTCACCATTCACCAAGGTGGGCCTCAACCACACCCCCATACTCAGCCCAATATTTAGTTTAGTCATTAATATTGGTGATCTGGTCCGGGGTGAGCTCTGCCACAGGAATATCTTATGGTATGGCCACATAATATATTCTGGCCCTCAGGAATATCTCTCCAATTTGCCTATATTGGAAATAATTATCTCGGCGATCTTTATCAAGATAAACGGAAGGAAAGACTATAGCCGGGCTTATCACAAAGTGGAATTATAATAACGTGAATCTCTTCCTTCTGGAGAGGACCTGAAAGCCCGTCTTGTGGGTGACTGGACATGTTGTACATAAGACGCTCCCTCTTCTCTCTGTTTCTCTCTCTCTTCTCTTTCTTCTCTCTCCTTGCTTCTTACTTGCTCGTTAGACCCGACGCTGGTCTATGGTTAACTTAAGGTTCTTGAACCATGGGGTAAAGCTGTGTCGTGAGCTGGTAGACGAACCTTCCCGACTTGCAGTATCACACACCTTCAGTATGTTGTTGATGATATTGTTCAAGGATGCTGTGAGCACCCACCAGCGCCCTCGGAGCGGCCCATCGTGACACCAGTGATGTGTGGCGGCGAGGGAGGATGTGTTGCCGTGTGAGGCACTCACGGAGCGACCTGTGTGCCAGCACACACCACGGCTGTAGAGGCCAGCCTCGGTCCTTACCGACCTCTGAACATACACCCTCGGTCCTGACCGATCTGTTCTGGTCATATTATCATCCATCTTTTTTTCCATCTGGTGATAATATGAGAGAGATGGGAAGGCGGGCGGCTCGGAGTGAGGGAGAGAAAGAGAGGGACAGGGATAGGAGAGATTGCGGGAAGTCAGCATGTCCTTGAAGACTATCCTTACATGGTGCTGGTGTTTACGGCAAGCACAGACTTGCCGCCAGACGACAGCGGTCTAGAGTAATGCTGACGGAGTCCACTGTCGGTCTCTGAGGCGGTTTCCATCCCTTCCAGCGGCGTCATCTCTTCCAGGATGCTCCAACTCTCTTCCAGGATGCTCCAACCCTTTCCAGGTTGCCCCAACCCCTTCCAGGATGCTCCAACCCTTTCCAGGTTGCCCCAACCCCTTCCAGGATGCTCCAACTCTCTTCCAGGATGCTCCAACCCTTTCCAGGTTGCCCCAACCCCTTCCAGGATGCTCCAACCCTTTCCAGGTTGCCCCAACCCCTTCCAGGATGCTCCAACTCCCTTCCAGGATGCTCCAACTCCCTTCCAGGATGCTCCAACTCCCTTCCAGGTTGCCCCAACCCCTTCCAGGATGCTCCAACTCTCTTCCAGGATGCTCCAACTCCCTTCCAGGATGCTCCAACTCCCTTCCAGGATGCTCCAACTCCCTTCCAGGATGCTCCAACTCCCTTCCAGGTTGCCCCAACCCCTTCCAGGATGCTCCAACTCCCTTCCGGGATGCTCCAACTCCCTTCCAGGTTGCCCCAACCCCTTCCAGGATGCTCCAACTCCCTTCCAGGATGCTCCAACTCTCTTCCAGGATGCTCCAACTCCCTTCCAGGATGCTCCAACTCCCTTCCAGGATGCTCCAACTCCCTTCCAGGATGCTCCAACTCTCTTCCAGGATGCTCCAACTCCCTTCCAGGATGCTCCAACTCCCTTCCAGGTTGCCCCAACCCCTTCCAGGATGCTCCAACTCTCTTCCAGGATGCTCCAACTCCCTTCCAGGATGCTCCAACTCCCTTCCAGGATGCTCCAACTCCCTTCCAGGATGCTCCAACTCCCTTCCGGGATGCTCCAACTCTCTTCCAGGATGCTCCAACCCTTTCCAGGATGCTCCAACTCTCTTCCAGGATGCTCCAACCCTTTCCGGGATGCTCCAACCCTTTCCAGGATGCTCCAACCCTTTCCAGGATGCTCCAACCCTTTCCAGGATGCTCCAACTCTCTTCCAGGATGCTCCAACCCTCTTCCAGGATGCTCCAACCCTTTCCAGGATGCTGCAACTCTCTTCCAGGATGCTCCAACTCTCTTCCAGGATGCTCCAACCCCTTCCAGCTGACTCCATCATAAGGCCAGCCTGTCTTCAGACGCGGTGAGGACAATCCCCGCACTGTTGTCTGGGGGAAACAGTTTGCCTGTTTTAAATGGTTGATAAGTTTCCCACAATACACAACAGGAAACTGTCCCGTTGTCTTCAGTTCTGTTGTTGTTCCAGTCCTTCCACTTGTTCAGCCTTCCTGCTTCTCTGGTCCTGTTGTTGTTCCAGTCCTTCCACTTGTTCAGCCTTCCTGCTTCTCTGGTCCTGTTGTTGTTCCAGTCCTTCCACTTGTTCAGTCTTCCTGCTTCTCTGGTCCTGTTGTTGTTCCAGTCCTTCTACTTGTTCAGCCTTCCTGCTTCTCTGGTCCTGTTGTTGTTCCAGTCCTTCTACTTGTTCAGTCTTCCTGCTTCTCAGGTCCTGTTGTTGTTCCAGTCCTTCCACTTGTTCAGTCTTCCTGCTTCTCTGGTCCTGTTGTTGTTCCAGTCCTTCCACTTGTTCAGTCTTCCTGCTTCTCTGGTCCTGTTGTTGTTCTGCTCCAACTGTTGCTTCGGTCCAGTTCCAATTCTCGTGTTGTTTTAGAGGTGTTGTCCTTGTATTATTGCTTCCATTTTTAGATCTTTTGTTGTTCGGTTCTTCTGTTCTCCAGTTATACTGTACTTTCCTCAACTTGTGTTCCAGTTATACTGTACTCTTGCTTTATTATTTTCTGTTCGTAGAACAGAAAATGTTCAAGACCCGTTGCGTTCGAGTCCTGTACTGAACCGACCAAGAAGTTCTACAACTTTGTTCTCCATTCCTGTCGTGTTGACCAGACCACACACTAGACGGTGAAGGGACGACGACGTTTCGGTCCGTCCTGGACCATTCTCAAGTCGATTGTGAATGGTCCAGGACGGACCGAAACGTCGTCGTCCCATCACCTTCTAGTGTGTGGACTGGTCAACATACTTTAGCCACGTTATTGTGACTCATCGCCTCCGTTCCCGTTGTTTCAAGAGTGATGAGTTCCAGCACGTTCCCGTTGTTTCAAGAGTGATGAGTTCCAGCACGTTCCCGTTGTTTCAAGAGTGATGAGTTCCAGCACGTTCCCGTTGTTTCAAGAGTGATGAGTTCCAGCACGTTCCCGTTGTTTCAAGAGTGATGAGTTCCAGCACGTTCCCGTTGTTTCAAGAGTGATGAGTTCCAGCACGTTCCCGTTGTTTCAAGAGTGATGAGTTCCAGCACGTTCCCGTTGTTTCAAGAGTGATGAGTTCCAGCACGTTCCCGTTGTTTCAAGAGTGATGAGTTCCAGCACGTTCCCGTTGTTTCAAGAGTGATGAGTTCCAGCACGTTCCCGTTGTTTCAAGAGTGATGAGTTCCAGCACGTTCCCGTTGTTTCAAGAGTGATGAGTTCCAGCACGTTCCCGTTGTTTCAAGAGTGATGAGTTCCAGCACGTTCCCGTTGTTTCAAGAGTGATGAGTTCCAGCACGTTCCCGTTGTTTCAAGAGTGATGAGTTCCAGCACGTTCCCGTTGTTTCAAGAGTGATGAGTTCCAGCACGTTCCCGTTGTTTCAAGAGTGATGAGTTCCAGCACGTTCCCGTTGTTTCAAGAGTGATGAGTTCCAGCACGTTCCCGTTGTTTCAAGAGTGATGAGTTCCATCACGTTCCCGTTGTTTCAAGAGTGATGAGTTCCAGCACGTTCCCGTTGTTTCAAGAGTGATGAGTTCCAGCACGTTCCCGTTGTTTCAAGAGTGATGAGTTCCAGCACCCATTCCAGTTGTGCTGTTTGAAGGCATCTGTTTCATCCAGTCTTAGTGCTTTGCTGTTCTTTAGTTCCGTTCATCAACCCAGAGGTTCTTGATTATTTTCAAGTTCTGCTGTTAACCTATATTGGTGTGTTCTGTTTGTTCTTTTAATCAGCTTTTATTCAGTACTATTTTATCTAATCCTTCTGGTGTCCACTGCTATTGTTTCAGTCCTACTGTTCTCCAAGGCTGCTGTGTTACAGTCCTACTGTTCTCCATGGCTGCTGTGTTACAGTCCTACTGTTCTCCAAGGCTGCTGTGTTACAGTCCTACTGTTCTCCATGGCTGCTGTGTTACAGTCCTACTGTTCTCCAAGGCTGCTGTGTTACAGTCCTACTGTTCTCCATGGCTGCTGTGTTACAGTCCTACTGTTCTCCATGGCTGCTGTGTTACAGTCCTACTGTTCTCCAAGGCTGCTGTGTTACAGTCCTACTGTTCTCCAAGGCTGCTGTGTTACAGTCCTACTGTTCTCCATGGCTGCTGTGTTACAGTCCTACTGTTCTCCATGGCTGCTGTGTTACAGTCCTACTGTTCTCCATGGCTGCTGTGTTACAGTCCTACTGTTCTCCATGGCTGCTGTGTTTCAGTCCTACTGTTCTCCATGGCTGCTGTGTTACAGTCCTACTGTTCTCCATGGCTGCTGTGTTACAGTCCTACTGTTCTCCATGGCTGCTGTGTTTCAGTCCTACTGTTCTCCATGGTTGCTGTGTTTCAGTCGCACTGTTCTCCATGGTTGCTGTGTTTCAGTCGCACTGTTCTCCATGGCTGCTGTGTTACAGTCCTACTGTTCTCCATGGCTGCTGTGTTTCAGTCCTACTGTTCTCCATGGTTGCTGTGTTTCAGTCGCACTGTTCTCCATGGTTGCTGTGTTTCAGTCGCACTGTTCTCCATGGCTGCTGTGTTTCAGTCGCACTGTTCTCCATGGCTGCTGTGTTTCAGTCGCACTGTTCTCCAAGGCTGCTGTGTTTCAGTCCTACTGTTCTCCATGGCTGCTGTGTTTCAGTCCTACTGTTCTCCATGGCTGCTGTGTTTCAGTCCTACTGTTCTCCATGGCTGCTGTGTTTCAGTCCTACTGTTCTCCATGGCTGCTGTGTTTCAGTCCTACTGTTCTCCATGGCTGCTGTGTTTCAGTCCTACTGTTCTCCATGGCTGCTGTGTTTCAGTCCTACTGTTCTCCATGGCTGCTGTGTTTCAGTCCTACTGTTCTCCATGGCTGCTGTGTTTCAGTCCTACTGTTCTCCATGGCTGCTGTGTTTCAGTCCTACTGTTCTCCATGGCTGCTGTGTTTCAGTCCTACTGTTCACCATGGCTGCTGTGTTTCAGTCGCACTGTTCACCATGGTTGCTGTGTTTCAGTCCTAATGTTCACCATGGCTGCTGTGTTTCAGTCCTACTGTTCTCCATGGCTGCTGTGTTTCAGTCGCACTGTTCTCCATGGCTGCTGTGTTTCAGTCCTACTGTTCTCCATGGCTGCTGTGTTTCAGTCCTACTGTTCTCCATGGCTGCTGTGTTTCAGTCGTACTGTTCACCATGGTTGCTGTGTTTCAGTCCTACTGTTCTCCATGGCTGCTGTGTTTCAGTCCTACTGTTCTCCATGGCTGCTGTGTTTCAGTCGCACTGTTCTCCAAGGCTGCTGTGTTTCAGTCGTACTGTTCTCCAAGGCTGCTGTGTTTCAGTCGTACTGTTCACCATGGTTGCTGTGTTTCAGTCGCACTGTTCTCCAGGGTTTTTCAGTCGTGTTCTCCAAATTTTGTGCTCCAGTGCTGCTGTTCTCAGGATACTATGTTCTCCAGCTGTCGTCTTCAGCTCTCTGTAAACCAATCAAGTTGAGGTCGTGACGTTGTTGTCTTAGATTTAGCTACTCAGAACAAAATGTTCATGCAGCACGGGTTATAGCGATCCCCTAACCTGTCGAGACGCGCTCGACCGGCCTTCATATCATGGCTACATGAACCAGGTGATGACGTAGAGGAAGCGGAGTGGAGGCTGGCAGAGCCCGCGAGAGTAGTGGGGACAGATGTTATATTGTCAACAATGGCCGCCAACCTTCACCCTCCACCACACTGAGTAATTCCTCTCGCCTTCACCTTTCACATCCACCAGGCTCCACTTATCATAGCGCTTACCCGCGGCTGCCTGTCTGTCCGCTTCCGCTCACACGATTCAAATATTGATTCACCATTTATCGGCAGAAAGATAGTAAACAATGGGACTCCATGAAGGCATAAAAGGAAGAATGTGTTTTTTTGTGTTGGTGTGGAGCAAGAGGAGGGTGTGGAGCCTTGACTGAGGCAGGATCATAGCACCGTTGGCTCCCCACCACCGCCACACCCTGACATTTGACGCCAGTATTATCCTCCTTATAAATACTTGTTTTCTGCTCCGGACCGCGTTAGTCCTTTGTTGGTTTGGGCAGCGTCACTCTGCACATGTGTGCTAGTGTGTACACCCGGGGTGGGAAGGTTGGTGGCGCCACACCTGCTGTGTTGCCACGGTGCTGGTGTGTACACCCGGGGTGGGAAGGTTGGTGGCGCCACACCTGCTGTGTTGCCACGGTGCTGTTGGGGGTACTGGGTGGTGGAGGGTACTGGTGGTGGAGGGTACTGGGTGATGGAGGGTACTGGTGGTGGAGGGTACTGGTGGTGGAGGGTACTGGTGGTGGAGGGTACTGGGTGATGGAGGGTACTGGGTGGTGGTGGAGGGTACTGGGTGGTGGAGGGTACTGGTGGTGGAGGGTAATGGGTGGTGGTGGAGGGTAATGGGTGGTGGTGGAGGGTACTGGGTGGTGGAGGGTACTGGGTGGTGGAGGGGTAATGGGTGATGGAGGGTACTGGTGGTGGAGGGTACTGGTGGTGGAGGGTACTGGTGGTGGAGGGTACTGGTGGTGGAGGGTACTGGGTGGTGGAGGGTACTGGGTGATGGAGGGTACTGGGTGGTGGTGGAGGGTACTGGGTGGTGGAGGGTACTGGTGGTGGAGGGTACTGGGTGGTGGTGGAGGGTACTGGGTGGTGGTGGAGGGTACTGGGTGGTGGAGGGGTACTGGGTGATGGAGGGTACTGGGTGATGGAGGGTACTGGGTGGTGGTGGAGGGGTACTGGGTGGTGGTGGAGGGGTACTGGTGGTGGAGGGTACTGGTGGTGGAGGGTACTGGTGATGGAGGGGACTGGTGGTGGAGGGTACTGGTGGTGGAGGGGTACTGGTGGTGGAGGGTACTGGTGGTGGAGGGTACTGGGTGGTGGAGGGGTACTGGTGGTGGAGGGTACTGGGTGGTGGAGGGATACTGGGTGGTGGAGGGTACTGGGTTGTGGAGGGTACTGGTGGTGGAGGGTACTGGTGGTGGAGGGGTACTGGTGGTGGAGGGTACTGGGTGGTGGAGGGTACTGGGTGGTGGAGGGGTACTGGGTGGTGGAGGGTACTGGTGGTGGAGGGGTACTGGTGGTGGAGGGTACTGGGTGGTGGAGGGGTACTGGTGGTGGAGGGTACTGGTGGTGGAGGGTACTGGTGGTGGAGGGTAGTGGTGGTGGAGGGTACTGGGTGATGGAGGGTACTGGGTGGTGGTGGAGGGTACTGGTGGTGGAGGGTACTGGGTGGTGGAGGGCACTGGTGGTGGAGGGTACTGGGTGGTGGAGGGGTACTGGTGGTGGAGGGTACTGGGTGGTGGAGGGTACTGGTGGTGGAGGGTACTGGGTGGTGGAGGGTACTGGGTGGTGGAGGGTACTGGTGGTGGAGGGTACTGGTGGTGGAGGGTACTGGTGGTGGAGGGTACTGGGTGGTGGAGGGTACTGGTGGTGGAGGGTACTGGTGGTGGAGGGTACTGGGTGGTGGAGGGGTACTGGGTGGTGGAGGGGTACTGGTGGTGGAGGGTACTGGTGGTGGAGGGTACTGGGTGGTGGAGGGGTACTGGTGGTGGAGGGTACTGGGTGGTGGAGGGGTACTGGGTGGTGGAGGGGTACTGGTGGTGGAGGGTACTGGGTGGTGGAGGGTACTGGTGGTGGAGGGGTACTGGGTGGTGGAGGGTACTGGTGGTGGAGGGTACTGGGTGGTGGAGGGGTACTGGGTGGTGGAGGGTACTGGTGGTGGAGGGTACTGGTGGTGGAGGGGTACTGGGTGGTGGAGGGTACTGGGTGGTGGAGGATACTGGTGGTGGAGGGTACTGGTGGTGGAGGGTACTGGGTGGTGGAGGGGTACTGGGTGGTGGAGGGTACTGGTGGTGGAGGGTACTGGTGGTGGAGGGGTACTGGGTGGTGGAGGGTACTGGGTGGTGGAGGATACTGGTGGTGGAGGGTACTGGGTGGTGGAGGGTACTGGTGGTGGAGGGGTACTGGGTGGTGGAGGGTACTGGTGGTGGAGGGTACTGGGTGGTGGAGGGGTACTGGGTGGTGGAGGGTACTGGGTGGTGGAGGGTACTGGGTGGTGGAGGGTACTGGGTGGTGGAGGGTACTGGGTGGTGGAGGATACTGGTGGTGGAGGGGACACCTGGTTGATGGGGTTCTGGGAGTAGTTCTACTCCCCAAGCCCGGCCCGAGGCCAGGCTTGACTTGTGAGAGTTTGGTCCACCAGGCTGTTGCTTGGAGCGGCCCGCAGGCCCACATATACCTGGTTGATGGGGTTCTGGGAGTTGTTCTACTCCCCAAGCCCGGCCCGAGGCCAGGCTTGACTTGTGAGAGTTTGGTCCACCAGGCTGTTGCTTGGAGCGGCCCGCAGGCCCACATACCCACCACAGCCCGGTTGGTCCGGCACTCCTTGGAGGAAACTATCTAGTTTCCTCTTGAAGATGTCCACGGTTGTTCCGGCAATATTTCTTATAGTCGCTGGGAGGACGTTGAACAACCGCGGACCTCTGATGTTTATACAGTGTTCTCTGATTGTGCCTATGGCACCTCTGCTCTTCACTGGTTCTATTCTGCATTTTCTTCCATATCGTTCACTCCAGTACGTTGTTATTTAGGTTAGGTTAAGTTAGGTAAGGATAGGTTAGTTAAGTTAGGTTAGGTTAAGGTTAGGTTAGGTTAGGTAATTTTTGGTTAGGATAAGTTAGGTTATGCATGTTAGGTTAGGATAGGTAAGTTAGGTTAGGATAGGTAAGTTAGGTTAGGATAGGTAAGTTTGGTTAGGATAGGTAAGTTAGGTTAGGTTACGTTAGGTAAGGATAAGTTAGACAAAATTATCTCACTTATGGTAGGTAATTTTAAATCTTTTTCTCATATTAACTATTCTCGTGGACTTTGGAGCCCCAAGGATGAGACGCATAGCTTCATTTTGCAAGGTTTCAAGAGATTTCAGCTCTTTGTCAGTATACAGTGTGATGTAGAGCATTGTAGTCAATCACAGAGCGTATAAATGATACATAAAACATTCTAGCAAGTCTCACGTTAAGTCCATGATTGACACCAACAAGGACCCGCAAGGGCTTTAATCTCTCCCACAGTCTCCTCTTGAGAGAAGAAAGGTACCCAGGGTCGTTAATGGGGACACCAAGGTATCTGTAAGACTCGCAGTTCTCAAATGCTCGCCCATCTATATGATAATTGGCTGGTGGAATACCACATGGAATGAGGGCACGGGTTTTCTGTACAGAGATAAGGAGGCCACATTCCTCAGCTCTAGTAGCAAAAGCATCGAGCCGAACTTGCATTCTAGGCTCGGTGGCAGCCTGTAAACATATGTCATCAGCATAACAAATGACAGTGTCTTCATTATTAGTTGGAAGATCTTCAATAAGTTTATGCATCAGAACGTTGAACAACAAGGGACTGAGGACCCCTCCTTGTGGAGTTCCCAGTTCAAAGTGTTTGCTCTCTGTGCTTTTAACACCATTAAACAAAACAGGCGATGAGTCACAATAACGTGGCTAAAGTATGTTGACCAGACCACACACTAAAAGATGAAGGGACGACGACGTTTCGGTCCGTCCTGGACCATAACTTGAGACTTGTCGGTTAACTTGACAATCGACTTGAGAATGGTCCAGGACGGACCGAAACGTCGTCATCCCTTCACCTTCTAGTGTGTGGTCTGGTCAACAAACAAAACATATGCTGTTCCATTAGACAAATAGCCCATTATCCATTTCAGTAATTGTCCTTGTATTCCCAGCTCGGCAAGCTGTTCTAGTAGGATTTCCCTGTTTGCTGTAAGGTACTGGGTGGTGGAGGGGTACTGGGTGGTGGAGAGGAACTGTGTAGTGGAAGGGTACTGGGTGAGGAAGGTACGGTGAAGGCTGCCGTGTAAACTACCATACCAGTGAACACCCTTAACCATACACTGCAAGTACGACTGTGAACCTCAGCACCAAGGAGGTGGCGGCTTGACCTTCTGCGGAAGATTTCCGCGGTCTTTTTGCCATCTTGAGGAGTACGTGTTGGTGCTAAAGGAGGAGGAGGAGACCTTTACCTGACCCAACTGTGAGGGCCGGCTGGTCGGTGGCAGGTTCACCTTTGACAGGTGCTTGTCACCACCTTGGTCAGGTGTGGGTGGCATTTATATTGCTTTGTTCCTACCTGAAAATCTCTCTCTCATATCTTGAGGGGGTAAAAAAGGAGAGTATTGTGCCGGCTGAGTGGTGTGTTGTAGTGAGCACTGCACACTCTTGTACAGTCCTGGTGTGTTGGTAGTGAGCACTGCACACTCTTGTACAGTCCTGGTGTGCTACTAGTGAGCACTGCACACGCTTGCACAGCTCAGGCGCGGAAGAGTGATTGAGAACATACAGTACAATAGAACCCAAATTGCATGTGTAGCATCATGAGCAACAAGGAGCTGAGATTTGATCGAGGGAATGAATGGTGCTCAACCACTTGGGCAATTGGGGGATCGAACACAGACCTGCAAGACGTGAGGCGCCGTGGCTGAGCCGACCAGTGCAAGTGGTTACCCCCCCCCCCCTCAGGCACAAACACATTAGTAGAAAGAGTTGAGAGTGAGAAGAATGACATAGTTGTGTGTGTAAGAATGTGAGAGTAGCAGTGTGGAGGTGGTGGCAACACCGCTCTTCCCGGGGCTCTTATTAGAGCCGCGAGACTCATTACATGACTGAGCACACTTAGCGCTTACCGCTGACATTCTCACGCTTACATAAGCGCTTACCGCTGACATTCTCTCATTTACATAAGCGCTTACCGCTGACATTCTCTCGCTTACATAAGCACTTACCGCTGACATTCTCACGCTTACATAAGCGCTTACCACTGACATTCTCTCGCTTACATAAGCGCTTACCGCTGACATTCTCACGCTTACATAATCGCTTACCGCTGACATTCTCTCGCTTACATAAGCGCTTACCGCTGACATTCTCTCGCTTACATAAGCACTTACCGCTGACATTCTCACGCTTACATAAGCGCTTACCACTGACATTCTCTCGTTTTCATAATCGCTTACCGCTGACATTCTCTCGCTTACATAAGCGCTTACCGCTGACATTATCTCGCTGACATTCTCACGCTTTCATAATCGCTTACCGCTGACATTCTCTCGCTTACATAAGCGCTTACCGCTGACATTCTCTCGCTTACATAAGTGCTTACCGCTGACATTCTCACGCTTACATAAGCACTTACCGCTGACATTATCTCGCTTACATAGTGCTTACTGCTAACATTCTCTCGGTTACATAAGCGCTTACCGCTGACATTCTCACACTTACATAAGCACTTACCGCTGACATTATCTCGCTTACATAGTACTTACTGCTAACATTCTCTCGGTTACATAAGCGCTTACCGCTGACATTCTCACACTTACATAAGCACTTACCGCTGACATTCTCACGCTTACATAAGCACTTACCGCTGACATTATCTCGCTTACATAGTGCTTACTGCTAACATTCTCTCGGTTACATAAGCGCTTACCGCTGACATTCTCTCACTTACATAAGCACTTACCGCTGACATTCTCACGCTTACATAAGCGCGTACCGCTGACATTCTCACGCTTACATAAGCGCTTACCGCTAACATTCTTACGCTTACATAAGCGCTTACCGCTGACATTCTCACGCTTATATAAGTGCTTACCACTAATACACTCACGCTTACATAAGCGCTTACCGCTAACATTCTCACGCTTACATAAGCGCTTACCACTAACATTCTCTCGCTTATATAAGCGCTTACCGCTAACATTCTCACGCTTACATAAGCACTTACCACTAACATTCTCACGCTTACATAAGCGCTTAGCGCTAATATTCTCATGCTTACATAAGCGCTTGCCGCTGACATTCTCACGCTTACATAAGCGCTTACCGCTGACATTCTCACGCTTACATAAGCGCTTACCACTGACATTCTCACGCTTACATAAGCGCTTACCACTAACATTCTCATGCTTACATAAGCACTTACCGCTAACATTCTCTTGCTTACATAAGTGCTTACCACTAACATTCTCACGCTTATATAAGCACTTACCGTTAACATTCTTACACTTACATAAGCGCTTACCGCTGACATTCTCACGCTTACATAAGCGCTTACCACTGACATTCTCACGCTTACATAAGCGCGTACCGCTGACATTCTCACGCTTACATAAGCGCTTACCACTGACATTCTCACGCTTACATAAGCGCGTACCGCTGACATTCTCACGCTTACATAAGCGCTTACCACTGACATTCTCACGCTTACATAAGCGCGTACCGCTGACATTCTCACGCTTACATAAGCGCTTACCGCTAACATTCTTACGCTTACATAAGCGCTTACCGCTGACATTCTCACGCTTATATAAGTGCTTACCACTAATACACTCACGCTTACATAAGCGCTTACCGCTAACATTCTCACGCTTACATAAGCGCTTACCACTAACATTCTCTCGCTTATATAAGCGCTTGCCGCTAACATTCTCACGCTTACATAAGCGCTTACCGCTAACATTCTCTTGCTTACATAAGTGCTTACCACTAACATTCTCACGCTTATATAAGCACTTACCGTTAACATTCTTACACTTACATAAGCGCTTACCGCTGACATTCTCACGCTTACATAAGCGCTTACCACTGACATTCTCACGCTTACATAAGCGCTTACCACTAACATTCTCATGCTTACATAGGTGCTTACCGCTAATATTCTCACGCTTACATAAGCGCTTACCACTGACATTCTCACACTTACATAAGCTCTTCCCACTAATATTCTCACGCTAACATAAGCGCTTACCGCTGACATTCTCACGCTTACATAAGCTCTTCCTGCTAACATTCTCATGCTTACATAAGCTCTTCCCGCTAATATTCTCACGCTAACATAAGCGCTTACCGCTAACATTCTCACGCTTACATAAGCGCTTACCGCTAACATTCTCTCGCTTACATAAGCGCTTACCACTTACATTCTCACGCTGACATAAGTTCACTCTCCTGCTTAAAGACGAATATATTTACTGTCAATAAAACATTTTTAATTTGAAGATTTCTCAAGAGACATGTTGTTAACTTGGAACTATTGTTGTTATTGGGCCAGGTGTGGGAGCTGTTAAGTGGTCAGAGTCAGGTGTGGGAGCTGTTAAGTGGTCAGAGTCAGGTGTGGGAGCTGTTAAGTGGTCAGAGTCAGGTGTGGGAGCTGTTAAGTGGTCAGTCAGGTGTGGGAGCTGTTAAGTGGTCAGTCAGGTGTGGGAGCTATTTAGTGGTCAGAGTCAGGTGTGGGAGCTGTTAAGTGGTCAGAGTCAGGTGTGGGAGCTGTTAAGTGGTCAGAGTCAGGTGTGGGAGCTGTTAAGTGGTCAGAGTCAGGTGTGGGAGCTGTTAAGTGGTCAGAGTTAGGTGTGGGAGCTGTTAAGTAGTCATTATCAGGTGTGGGAGCTGTTAAGTAGTCATAGTCAGGTGTGGGAGCTGTTAAGTAGTCATAGTCAAGTGTGGGAGCTGTTAAGTAGTCATAGTCAGGTGTGGGAACTGTTAACTGGTGACCACAAACACAATAACAGCTAACAGTTACACTACTATTCATAGTACGGGTTTCTAAGTACAAAAAGTAGCCATGGCTCGAGGTGGGAACATTTTTGGCAAGGTTGAAGCGGGCGGCGTGAGGGTTGGGGGGGGAGGGGTTGGAGGGGTGGAGGGGTTTTGGGGGAGGTGGGGGCGACCACGTGACCAAATGTCAACAATGACGGCAAGGCCTCACCTGACACGTGGTTTTGTTTACTTCATGGCCAGAGGTGTCGACCCGCCCTGTGGGGAATAGGCTGGGTGTTGCCGCCCTCTCTGTCCACCCTCTATCCCCTAACCCTCTGTCCCTCAGTCCTCTATCCCCTAACCCTCTGTCCCTCAGTCCTCTATCCCCTAACCCTCTGTCCCTCAGTCCTCTATCCCCTAACCCTCTGTCCCTCAGTCCTCTATCCCCTAACCCTCTGTCCCTCAGTCCTCTATCCCTTAACCCTCTGTCCCTCACTCCTCTATCTCTCTATTCATCAACTCTCATCCGTCTATCTCTCAGCCCTCTTTTCTCTATCCCTTCACCCTCTTACGTTTATCCGAACACAATCTTCATCCATCCTCTTCCACTCCAACCATCCACTCTTCCACTCCAACCATCCACTCTTCCACCCCAACCATCCACTCTTCCACTCCAACCATCCACTCTTCCACTCCAACCATCCACTCTTCCATCCCAACCATCAACTCTTCCACCCCAACCATCCACTCTTCCACCCCAACCATCCACTCTTCCACTCCAACCATCCACTCTTCCACTCCAACCATCCACTCTTCCATCCCAACCATCCACTCTTCCACCCCAACCATCCACTCTTCCACCCCAACCATCCACTCTTCCACTCCAACCATCCACTCTTCCACTCCAACCATCCACTCTTCCACCCCAACCATCCACTCTTCCACTCCAACCATCCACTCTTCCACCCCAACCATCCACTCTTCCATCCCAACCATCCACTCTTCCACCCCAACCATCCACTCTTCCATCCCAACCATCCACTCTTCCACCCCAACCATCCACTCTTCTCACAGCCTGTTCTTATCAGCAAACACCAAATGCTCGTTAACACAGTCGCTTATGAATGAATAACGGTTGACACAACCCGTCCTCACACCAAGTCCATTCCATCCAGCGGTCGACCCCACAGACGCATTCATCAATTTTAACATGCTGTTCATTCAAAATTGTAATTTTTCTCCAATATAAATTAATATTATTATATATTAGCATATTGTGCATATTTAGGTATTGGTTAGGTTAGGTGTTTAGGTTCTGTTGGTGATTATTTGTATTTGTAGTACGTGGGTGAAGCATTTATAGCTTTGTGGTTCGAACAAAATTCGTCAGTGAAGCACTTGTTCCGAATGTGTTCGAACGTCAGCAGTTGTGAGTCGTGTGTAAACCGTTTTTCACCCATAAACCAGCCCGTCCTCCAAACAAAGATCCAAAAGTGATTCCATGCACCCACCAAACCCCAGCTGTTTATGAATGAAAAGCGGTTTACACACGACTCACAACTGCTGACGTTCGAACATATCCGGAACAAGTGCTTCACTGACGACTTGTGTTCGAATCACAACGCTGTAAATGCTTCACCCACGTACTACAAATACAAATAATCACCAGCAGAACCTAAACACCTAACCTAACCTAACCTATGCCTATTTATATACAATATGCTAATATATTATAATATTAATTTATACTTGAGAAAATTCCCGTTTTAAATGAACATGTTAAAATTGATGAATGCGTCTGTGGGGTCGACCGCTGGATGGAATGGACTTGGTCTGAGGACGGGTTGGATCAGTTTAGTAGCGGGAGTATTGTGTGACTTTATATGTGTCAAGTGAAGTGTGTGTTGAGAGACTGGCTGGCTACCTGAGAAGGTTGGCCTCAAGTGCATGTCCCCAGGAGGTGAAGGTGTATCGTAGAGGCACTTAAGTACTCTTCTTCTTCTTGAGAATAGGTGCAGTTTGCATGAAGGGGTAACCCTCCCGATGACTGCACCAGGACAGATGTAAGGAGACGCGTTGATGGTAAAGAGGAGAAGAAAGTCAAAAGCGGTAGACGTGATGGGCCGTAGAGAGAGGAGTGGCGACGAAAACAGAGGCGAACGTCAGAGGGAGACTCCCCGCACCGGGGGGCGGGGCGTCATGGTCACGGTGACAGCTGATCCAGGCACGGCGTAGCGGTGCGCGCAAGACGGGAACTAATATTTCTCCGGAAACTTACGGTACGGAAAGCGCAAGCGGTACGCCTCCCAAACCACCCACAGGTCGGCGGGCAGCTTGCCATCAGGCTGGACCCTCGGCTGAGACATCCTATCCGGCACCCTATAAACAAACTCCTTCTTTGACGACACCCAGATGGTTGACGAGCACCACGGGATCGGAAGCACCCGGGCATCCCGATAAGGGCCCAACTCCGGACCCTCACAGGGCACGACCCCAGCAGACGGGACTAGGCAACCCCCAGACCGGGGCAAGGAAGGAGGGGGAACTGCAGGCGCGGCAGCGACCCCACCACAGGGCACAAGAGCCGAGGCTCCCTGGCGCACATCTTTCCGCAACTTCACAACGAGGTCCCGACCATCAGGGACAACCCCCCACTGTGGGGACCCAACAGCAGGAGACGCAGGAGGGGGGGCACAGGGAGCAACGTCGGAGCCCCTCACAGCACCATCATCCTCGGCGGGGGACGCCAGCTGAGCACCATACTCCCCCACCTCCTCCCAAGGCACACCACGAAGGGGGGAGACACTCCGAACCCGCCGCGAACGCTTCGAGACAGGCCGCACCACACCACGCCCAGCAGGCCCCGCCGCAGGCACAGCCTCCACCGTCATATCCACACAGGCCACACCCGCACCGTCCGAAGAGTCCACAGAGGCCACATCACCCACACTGTCTACATCATCCACGGAAACAGCCTCAGAACACCGACGCGCGCGCTTCTGCAAAGGAATGGGAAGAGCAGAACTACAGGAGGCAACACACTCAGGCACGACAGGCACCTCACCACGAAGCACCCCCTCCAAAACGGCAGAACCCGCGTCCCCGGGAGCCGGTAACACATCCACAGGCGGGGGCGGAACATGAACCTCCACCGGGACACCTTTCACTACACACAGCTCAGGCGACAGCCTGACACCCTCACACACCGGCTGAACAACCCCAGGGGCCACAGCTGGCACTAGACGTGTCGCACAGGCTGGAGAGCTCTCCTCAACAGGCGGAGCAGCAGACAGGCAGGCAGGCGCCTCAGGCACAGCACCAACACCGCCCGAACGCAACAGGGGCGGAAAATCCTCCGCACGAAGAACATGCACACGACCAGTCGCTCCCACGTCGCACGCAGCAGCCAGATGACCCTCGTGACCACACCGATAACAGGTGCGCGGTTGACCCCGGTACTGGCAGCGGAGCGTGTATCCCAACACGGACATCGACGACGGTA